>NW_015551110.1:44478-47047 GCF_001515605.1 Sinocyclocheilus anshuiensis
GCACTCAGTGTCTACTCGTTTTCATTCACTCCTTCTAGTGAACTGAATTAGTGACCTAATGTAGGGAATAGTGAATGAGGGTATAGAGGGCGATTTCGGACACAGCCCTAGAGTTTAGCTCAAACCCCAATCAAACAAACCTGGAACAAGCGAATCAATCATGTGATCTCAACATGTCTGTCTACACAAGGCAACCCTCTCCACGTCATACAAATCCGCTCAAATAATAATATTAATTTCTGAAAAGGTCAACATTTCAATCAGGACTGAGCTCCGCTGAGAATGAAACTGACCTGTTTGTTCCTCAGACGCTTCGTGTTTCACTCTAAATGCTTCTTCAATCTTGATGTCTTCGCTCTCCTCTTTAATAAACATCCTCTTTACAATATCAGAGATTTCAGTCATTTCACCTGGTGTTTTCTGCCTGTTTGGACACTCTGTCAAAGGAGTAAGATGAGAATTATTAACAGAAAGAAATATAAACACAAAGTACTAAATCTCTGAACCATGTCTCGATTGCCTCCCTAGACCAGAAGTCAGGAGTCAGTCAGAACAATAATGGCCTGATTAAAATAAAAACTAAAATATGTGTTTGTCATATTTATTTATATTGAACGCTACTTTTTATATACGTGTAATGTATATGTGGTACTTAATTATAGTAGATCTCATTTAATCGTTTTGACATTCACGACAGCGTTTGTGGTTTGTTTGTAAAAGCTGCCAGTCATTACACGTTAATGTTTGTGTTCTCACTTGTGATTTCATCAAGCGGACATTCGAGCGCTTAAAATCAGCGAATCACTTTGGGAAACATTTGGTTCAGCTTCGTTTCTCCATCACTACTTCACAGTGATCGAATGATTCTTTACGTTAAACTGATTCACGATATATGGAGAAATGAGACGCGATTTATCTGTTCAACATGTGCGGATGTGCTTTACTTACAAAAAAATAAAATAACAATACGTGCATTACCGTTAGAATCACTGCAGTGTTATATTCAGTAATAAACTTTACATCGTTTGTAAAAGCTATAACATAAACAGAACGGTTTGTATCGACCTTCTTCTTCTTCTTCTTCTTCTTCTTCTTCTTCTGGTGTTTTATGGCGGTTTGGCAAACCAGCGAAAGAAATTCTATTATATAATCCCGTGTCCTTTAAATAACGCATTAAAAATTGAAAGTTTTTATCCCCTGATTTATTCCCCAAAATGTTCATTAAATTCAGTTTTTCTTTATTTTCCTTGAGGACATCCATCAGTATCTTTCTTTCCTTTCCGTATCTTGGACACTTCATTATAACACGCTCTACATTTTCCTCCATATTACAATAATCACATTTTCCAGTTTCATGTCTCCCCCTTCTCTTCAAACTGCTATTAAGAGCAGTATGGCCAAATCTAAGCCTTGAGATTATAGTTTCCTCATGTCTATTTCTTCCTGTTACTCTGTACTTACCAACAATTCTTTGAATGCTATAAAACCATCTCCCTGTTCTTTCTTCTTCCCAATATTTCTGCCATCTATTCTTCACATGTTGCTTGATTAAACACTTAATTTCACTCTTACCATACTTTATCTGCATATCTATGTCTACTTTCTTTGTTGCTTCCTTTGCATATTCGTCTGCTAACTCATTTCCTTTTACTCCCACATTCTTACCGTACTTTATCTGCATATCTATGTCTACTTTCTGTGTTGCTTCTTTGCATATTCGTCTGCTAACTCATTTCCTTTTACTCCCACATGTGCTGGTACCCAACAGAAAGCTACATAAATTCCCATCATCTGGATCCTATATATTGTTTGAAGAATCTCAATCATTATATCTGCTCTGCTCTCTGAATGACATGTTTTAATTGTAATTAAAGATGAACTTGAATCAGAACATATGAGTGTCCGCTTTGGCTTATTTTCCTCCACCCATTGCAATGCCAATAAAATTGCAATCATTTCACCAGTGTAAATTGACAAATTATCTGTGATTCTTTTACTGACTTTGACATTAAATTCTGGGATACTAAATGCCACACCTACTTTGTCTTCCATATTTTTCGATGCATCAGAATATATTTGAACATAACCATAATAATTTTCATGAATGTACTTATGTGCTATTTGAACATTTGATTTGAACTTATCCTTATTTTCCTCACTTAACAATGTCATATCTACCGTAGGTTGAGATATTAACCACAGAGGGATTGTTGACCACGGAACTGTAGGGCTTATTGGAGTTTCACCAATTTCCATATCTTTTACCACAATACATTTTTTGTTTTTTTCAACAGAGAATCTAAAACCCCACTTATATGACCCCCTTTCTACTTCTGTGATTGATTCTTGCACTTTCCTTGCAACAAACTCTAAACTCCTCCCTCGTTTCCAGAATGCACCATCATCTGCATAAAGAGAAATTCCTATTCCTTTTTCAACACTTATCGTGTAGATATGTAATGTACTGCGTTAGACTTCACTTAGACCAAGTCGTTAGGCTAAGTCGCTGTGGATAAAAGCGTCTGCAAAATGATAAAATGTAAATAAAAATATGAATTTATTCGAGACC
>NW_015551110.1:47778-61692 GCF_001515605.1 Sinocyclocheilus anshuiensis
CAGCCAATCAGAGACGAGGCTGCTAAATTCTGATTGGCTGCCTTGACAACCAATCACAACATTCCTTGCATTACCTCAACAGCAGAAGAGGAAAAATACAGTGCATGCATAATTATTATGCAGGTTGATATTCTGATCATATTTTTTTCCAAGCACATTTTACCAATTCCAAATAACTACTATTAATATTTTATTTAATCATTTATAATTGATATATAATTATTCATGAAGGCTGGGAGTGAAAAATGTCTTATATTCAGGTGTGCATAATTATTAAGCAGATTTTCTTTTACAGATAAAACTAGCCAAAAAAAGAGATTTAACTCAGTCTGAAAGTCAAAAATTATTTAATGCCCATGAGAAATATTCAAAACTAATACAATACTAGAAATTGCAAAGTTAATGCATAACCATTGGACAGAACGTATTTTAAAGAGTTTTTCATCAAACCATATACCAAAAAATTTAAAACATGATACTCTTTCTATATCTTGACCATATAATTTCAATTTTACCTCTTTACTAATCCTACATTTTGAAAAGAATACATTTTTTGTTTTTATCTGGCAGTAAGTTTTGGGAGTTCATTTTTAGTCCATCTTGACATTTTATCTGTAGAAGATAATAATTATGCTTAATAATTATGCACCCCTGAATATAAGGCGTTTTTCACTTCCAGCCTTCCCACGACTAGTGGTTATTAAGATTGATGTTGTTTGGAATTGGTAAAATGTGCTTGGAAAAAAATATAATCAGAATATCAACTTGCATAATAATGATGCATGCACTGTATTTTTCCTCTTCTGCTGTCGTGGTAATGCAAGAAATGTTGTGAGTGCTTATCAAGGCAATCAATCAGAATTTAGCAGCCTCGTCTCTGGTTGGCTGGAATTATGACATATTGTAACGCTGGGTTGTGTTGAGCAAGGGTTTCTTTGCAAAAAGAAAGTTTTCTCCACAAAACTCAGATTGCGCGAGTGCAAAATGCACTTTTGTGCGCTCAAAATATGATCTTTCGCGTGCAGAATTGTGGCAGAGATCTAAGCCTATACCCGCCCTCACCTGAAATGTAGGCGAGAGTAGACGGCTGCAGAGAGGGGAGGAGTGAAACAAGTGCAGTCAAGACGGTTCTGACCTCTCGGAGTGGAACAACGTTATTCTCACTCAGTGCTGTGCTGCTGATAAACATGATATAATTTCAGTTGTGCTGCTTTATATGAAAATAAATATGATGAACAAGACCCTCAAAGTGCTTGCTATTTAATTCCATACGAAAGGTGTCTTTATCATCCATTTTTAGTTTGTATTTTAGATTTATATAGAAATATGACAACAATCACATCTCGCACAGAGATCGCACTGTCCAGAGGTGGAGAGTCCAGGATAGAGGTCTGCATTCCCGCGGAACCGCGGGACCCGACGAGATTTTTTGCAACGCGGGATTACATTTCCGAATAAAACATGGTAGCAGTCGGTAACCCTGGTGTAATTTGAATGGAAACGGGCGGTCTAACAATATCCCGTTCCCGACGTCCTTTCAGAACAGCATATCTGCGCTTTACTCATTCTTATTGACCAATGGTACAGTCTGCACTCAGGACTGTTACAGTATGCACGCACTGCAGTGCTTTCTGTGTCATGCAGGGCTTGAAGTG
This sequence comes from Sinocyclocheilus anshuiensis, assembly GCF_001515605.1. Classification (NCBI taxonomy): domain Eukaryota; kingdom Metazoa; phylum Chordata; class Actinopteri; order Cypriniformes; family Cyprinidae; genus Sinocyclocheilus; species Sinocyclocheilus anshuiensis. The sequence goes on from NW_015551110.1 coordinate 49,434, forward strand.
GGCAGTACTGGCACTTCTATATTTTAGCCTTTAGGGTTAGGGTTAGGTCTGGGTGATTATATGATCCCATATATGACTAGAAAGGACACTATATAAATCACACTACCCATGCGGGATCACCTCTCATCTCGACCAATCACATGAATGAATGCAAGTGGAGTGTGTGGTGCGCGAGAGCATGTCAGGGGAGGCGTGCAGAGTAGTAGAATAATAATTAATTATTGATTACTAATTTGAATCAGTACTTTATAACGAAAATAATATCTTAAAATGAAAAGAAGCAGGCTTTTGCGATCACATCATTTTAAACCTGTAAGCTCCTGGGCCCTCATTTATCAACAGTGCATAGAAAAAGTTCTATATTTTGTCCTAATGAAATTTAGAAGGTGCCTAAGTACAAGAAAATCTGTATTTATCAAACGTTCGCACGCAGTTCTTACGCACATGAGTAAGCAATCATTGACTACGTTTATATGGACATCAGTAATCTAATTATTTACCTTATTCTGAATAAGACAATATTACGATTAAGGTGTTTACATGAGTTGCTTTTAGAATATTGCTTTCATGTTCCCTTTTTACATGTTATAGTACATAGTTCGATTAATGGCCCACGTCAATATGTCCCACGTGACGCCATCCGATGTCCCCTCCGGAATTTCACGTATAAACATATAGTTCGTCTTCGTGATGATGCCATGTACAGTTTTGGGTGTTTCATTTTTTATTTTATGAAAGCTTCAAGCGCAGTTAATTATTTGTACGTGCATACAGACGACGGAGGTGTTGAAGCTCTTTTATTTGCCGTCAAACGGTTGAGCACTGCCGTGTGTGTATCCTGTTGCAAAATGCAGCAAAAAGTCCTACACAACGGTAATAGTGTGATTAAGGTGTGTACATGTCTGTACTGCACTTCAATAATGTGACTAAAATAGGAATACTCCACATGTCTTAATTAGATTTCTGTTTACTTCAAATATGACTTTAGCCAGATTAAGATAATCAAAAATCTCTGTTTACATGGTAGATTCTTAATCAGAGTATTGTCTTAATCGCATTAAAATCGGATTTTTGTTGTCCATGTAAACGTACTCATTGTTGATAAATCCCACATGTGCGTAAGTAACATGCTTGTTCACGTTCATGGGCATTCCCTGCAAACAAGCCTGCACTAGCCCTTTACGGGCCCACTTAGGGCTGCCAGCGCAGGGCCCCTGAGAATTTGCTCATTGGCAAAACGTTGGCCCCATAAAGGCTTGTTTGCAGGGTTTGCATTCGGAAACGCCTCCAATGAACCATATATGGTGACAACACCTCCCTTTATAAATCACGTGAATGTATGTGTCCTCACCGAAATCATGGCAAAGAAAGCGGTACCGACGATCAGCGCGGTCTTTGAAAAATCATTGTTTGCCAAGTCTTCCAATAACGCAAGATAAGGCATTGCACTGAGACAAACATTTGTCACAGCTGTGTTTTATAGGGTTTGACACCAATTACGCAAATTGTCTGTTTAAAACCAGACAAATTATAAATTGAGTGATTTATAATTAAAGGAAACACAGGACATATAGGATTGCTTAATGCATAGTGACACTCTTAAATGCTTTTTATGTGTAGTTCTTTGAAAACGCATTCTCTGCGGAGCGCATTGTTTGCCAAGTCTTCCAATAACACAAGATAAGCCATTGCACAGTTTGAGACAAACATTTGTCACAGCTGTCTTTTATAGGGTTTGACACCAATTACGCAACTTGTCTGTTTAAAACCAGACAAATGATGAATTGAGTGTTTTATAATTAAAGGAAACACAGGACATACTATGTGTATTGCTTAATGCATACAGGTGCATCTAAATAAATTAGAATGTCGTGGAAAAGTTCATTTATAGAGTTGTGCTTATATTTACACACATTTCTACATATAAGTACAAGTTGGTAGTTCCCACACTTTGCGTGAAACTGTTCTTACGCACTCATTACGCACACATCTGTGCGTACGCACTGTTCCTGATTTCGTCAACGATTGCGGAGAGAATAGTGACTTACATCCAGATGTCAGTAAAGGTGTTCTGGGGTTGTCTGAGGGTTGTCCCCCCTAAAAATATGATTAAAAACCACGCTGTGTATTGTAAATAACAATGTTTTATACTTTAAATAATTGTGAGTAATAAAAAAAAGTAATAAAACAACATAAAGGGGGCAAAAATGCATTTTAAGTTTAGAAGCATTTTGAGTCTACCCCTCCCATGCCTCACAGTGCTTTGGTCCAAATGCCTGCTTTCCTCTTTTACATAACCACCTACACACCAACGAGGGGTTGTCTGAGGGTTGTCCCCCCTAAAAATATGATTAAAAACCACGCTGTGTATTGTAAATAACAATGTTTTATACTTTAAATAATTGTGAGTAATAAAAAAAAGTAATAAAACAACATAAAGGGGGCAAAAATGCATTTTAAGTTTAGAAGCATTTTGAGTCTACCCCTCCCATGCCTCACAGTGCTTTGGTCCAAATGCCTGCTTTCCTCTTTTACATAACCACCTACACACACACGAGTCCAGTGAGAGAGAACAAAGCCAATAGTTGTGGAACTCCAGTAAGTAAGGCTGTCAGTTTTATTCACTTAAGCATGTTAGCAATAATAACCCTGCTTGACGGAAAGGGCTGCCAGGTTTTCACAACAAAACCCTCCCAATTGCTACTCAAAACTAGCCCAAACTAACCGCGTTTCGAGGTGGTCCCCCGGTAAAAAATCGCATTCTGGGGGCTAAAATACATGTTATCGGGTCGCTTCAACCTGCGGACATGAAAAACAACCCGCGGCAATAGTGATAAAGTAGCCCAATTCCATGGGAAAACCGCGGACTTGGCAACACTGTGACGGATACAACAGAGAAGAGCGCTGTCACGGCGCGACCACAACAGCTTTAAGTTGTCTAATTTGTCTCCCTACTGCACTAATAGCAGTAAGGCTTTCCTCTGTGTATACATATCCTTACAAGCACAATTTTAGCTGTATTATTTGTGTCCCCTTCAAAAATTGCTCTTGAGAAATTTTATGTTTATTCACTCTTAAAACAGATGTGTTAAAAACAATACAACCTGTGTTATATCCTTACACACCTGTGTCTAGTTAAGGACAACACATTTTGTGTTAATTAAATTTTAACACAACCAGTGTGTTATTCTTACACCAATGTGTCATAAATCACTCAATTTGTGTCAGAGATGTGCTATTCTTAACCAGTTAAAATGAATGCAATACAAAAAAAGCTAGTGTGTGTGTGTGTGTGTGTGTGTGTGTGTGTGTGTGTGTGTGTGAGACTGACCATGGACCACAAAACCAGTCATAAGCGTCAGTTTTCTGAAATTGAGATGTATACATCATATGAAAACTGAATAAATAAGGTTTCCATTGATGTATGGTTTGTTAGGATAGGACAATAATTGGTTGAAATACAACTATTTGAAAATCTGGAATCTGAGGGTGCAAAAAAAATCTAAATATTGAAAAAAATCGCCTTTAAAGTTGTCCAAATGAAGTTCTTAGCAATGCATATTACTAATCAAAAATTAAGTTTTGTTATATTTACGGCAGGAAATTTACAAAATATCTTAATGGAACATGATGTTTACTGTAATATCATAATGATTTTTGGCATAAAAGAGAAATCAATCATTTTGACCCATACAATGTATTTTTGGCTATTGCTACAAATATACCCGTGCTTTTGTGGTCCAGGGTCACATATTTATTAAAACTTGACTGCTACATTTACACAAAGTCAATATTCACATGTGATTTGAATACTGAACATTAATAATACAAAAAGTAGTTCACAAGCACTGTTATGAACAACATCTACCTAGAAATATAATGTTCCCAGAGCATTCTCAGAGCGTCCCGCTGGTGTCAATGACGTTCCCAGAATGCTTCCCGAGATGCTCATGATGTGGAGTTTTTAAAGGGTTGGTGGCTTTATTTGGAAGACATTCAGGGATCAACACTGCTCAGAGTGTATTTGGTCCCACAATACAGAGTGTTAAAGTAACACTGAAGCAGAGTTGAACTTAATGAGATGTTAACAAGCAGAATTACTGAAGGAAAGAGAAACAGAAAAAAAAGAGAGAGACGAACAGAAACACAACTGCAGCCTTAGATGAAATCAACTGAAATAAAACACATTAAATCTTTCAAGATCTCAGCAGAGGAGGATTAAACAACTCCACAAACAGCATTATCAGCTTCACTCATTACTAACCTGATTGTCTAAAAAAAGTTACCAAAACTTACCATTAATGTGATCAGTGTTTGCTTTAGTTGGGCTCTTGACACTTCACCTTGTAACATTAGTTTTTCTGTGGCATTTGTAAATAAGTGTTTGCAAAACACATTTATTTTTTGTCTGTTATGACAAGAAAAAAAATCTGAAGAAAACATGAGCAGTTGGTTTTGTCTGATCAGTGACTTGTCTGTCAAAATCTGTGATTGTGTTTGGTGTTAAATTAGTTTAGTGTTGTTGTTCAATGTATTTTTGGCTATTGCTACAAATATACCCGTGCTTTTGTGGTCCAGGGTCACATATTTATTAAAACTTGACTGCTACATTTACACAAAGTCAATATTCACATGTGATTTGAATACTGAACATTAATAATACAAAAAGTAGTTCACAAGCACTGTTATGAACAACATCTACCTAGAAATATAATGTTCCCAGAGCATTCTCAGAGCGTCCCGCTGGTGTCAATGACGTTCCCAGAATGTTTCCCGAGATGCTCATGATGTGGAGTTTTTAAAGGGTTGGTGGCTTTATTTGGAAGACATTCAGGGATCAACACTGCTCAGAGTGTATTTGGTCCCACAATACAGAGTGTTAAAGTAACACTGAAGCAGAGTTGAACTTAATGAGATGTTAACAAGCAGAATTACTGAAGGAAAGAGAAACAGAAAAAAAAGAGAGAGACGAACAGAAACACAACTGCAGCCTTAGATGAAATCAACTGAAATAAAACACATTAAATCTTTCAAGATCTCAGCAGAGGAGGATTAAACAACTCCACAAACAGCATTATCAGCTTCACTCATTACTAACCTGATTGTCTAAAAAAAGTTACCAAAACTTACCATTAATGTGATCAGTGTTTGCTTTAGTTGGGCTCTTGACACTTCACCTTGTAACATTAGTTTTTCTGTGGCATTTGTAAATAAGTGTTTGCAAAACACATTTATTTTTTGTCTGTTATGACAAGAAAAAAAATCTGAAGAAAACATGAGCAGTTGGTTTTGTCTGATCAGTGACTTGTCTGTCAAAATCTGTGATTGTGTTTGGTGTTAAATTAGTTTAGTGTTGTTGTTGAAAGTAAAGTTTTACTTGGATAATTTGACTTCAACACTTTGCACAAGACATTTTGAACATCTGTGTGATTTACACCGTGTGTACACCAGACGCAACTGTCGTGCCACAGCAGCTAAAGTCTGTATACACTGGACGCAACAAAGCGATCATTGAAATTCATTTGAATTTTATGTCAGCGTGTCATAGACAGAACTCAGCAGTAGTTTACTGTCAGGAATTTTGGTGTAGATACGGTGTTAGATGCAAACATTCAACAAGGATCCGCATATGAATCTCAACAATGGTGACAATAAACAAAAATTGTCCAAACACTGTTAAAGTTCAACCATCACATACAAATGGCTTCTATATTCAACAGGGTAAAATTGAACATTCAGTGTACCAAGCCACTACATTATGACTGTTTTCAACACTATGTTTTCTCCAGTTATTCTTTGCTACAATAACAACCTTTGCAAGCACAGATTTAACAAAATATTTTTTTTGTTTGTTAATATAAGGGCCGAGAGCCCAACTAAAGCAAACACTGACCACAGTGATGGTGATGGTGACATTTTGTGAAATGAAACCAACATCTAAACCTCTGTTAATTCTCATTAAGAACTTTTGTATGACAGAAATGAGCTTCTGTTTGTCTCTTTTTTTCTGTCCTCTTCTTTCCTTCAGTGATTTTGCTTGTTAGCGTAGACGAGCTGAGAGGCAGGGGTGGATATAGAAAATAATTTTTAGGGTGGCAAAGGGGTGGCATGGGGTCTGTGAGGGGTGGCAGCACCAAAGCAAGCCCCCATGCATAGTTTTTGGGGATTTATGGTCTGACATACACAGTTGTGTTCACAAATATTGTATTACCATTAAGTAATCATCTATAATGTTTCAAATGAAAAATAAATAACAACATTTCAATATCCATCATGGCACCAAGTCAATACAAAATATAAAAAAAAACTTCAACAGGTTATAAACTGTAGGGCCTCTGTGAACAGACACAAATGAACGATTGAATCTCCGCATTCCACCGGAAAAACTAAGGTCTCCTCCCAACCATGTGAGAGTCGTAAAATTGAACCATGGTCAGCCCAGGCGCCAATTCTCTCAAATAAGTTCCTGTCCCGCTCAGCTTATCTTTACAAGAAACACAAGGAGAGAGTGATTTACAAAACCACCTCCTGGGTCGGCAAGCACTAAGACAGCAATAACTGACCCCTGCATCTGGACTCATTTAAGCAACAGAACGTCAGTGTTGTCTCGTGACTGGCTTCAGCATAAATAAACTATCTAATAAACCACAGAACAAAGAACCTGGTATCTGGAAATGTTCCAGCGACAGACACTCCTGGACCCCATGACCGTTTAACGCATAAATTGATAATCCGATAAACAGAAAGCGACAGATTAATAGCTCCATGTCCAAGCGAGAAGAATGGCAGATCTCCACCTGTGACATTGTCATGACCTCAGGACATCTCCTGAGCTCCATTTTCTGACTGCATTCCAAAAGGGACGCACCCTTTTCTCTCCTTCGGTCAGACAAAGGGACATAAAACTTACAACAGACAATTTCAAAAGACAATCATTTAAGTATAAAAAGGGCAACTATATCCACAAATAATATGTTTGTTGTCGTATATACGCTTGTTGTGTTTATTTTAACCTATGACGTTTAGTCAATGTTTTATAACCCCTTTTAGTAGATAAAAGTATTAATGTGTATGCAAACTACCCGATATTTGAGTTTGAATGAAAGCTTGCTTTATTCGCCGAACATTGGCATGAATGAAAAATTGGTATCCGGCATCATTTTCTGGTGATAATATTGTTTATAAGAAGTTATTAAAACTTGCAGAAATACTCCCCACGGGAAACATGTGACCCATGCCTAATCAGGGAACAGTGCGGGGCGTAGCTAAGCCTTGCAAGTAATGTCTGATTGGAACAACGACCTGGGGACAGACTTAAGCAGCGGATCAAAAACCCAATGCAAAACGGATTCAACCGCCTTTTGCCGCTCGCTTCTTTTCGCCGTGTTAATAGCACTCCATCTTGTGCTCACACGCTCACCACCACGAGATCGGGCCATCCAGAACTCAAACACTCCGTTGAAGCTTCGTGAATGCCAGAGATCTTCGAAAGCCTAAAGTCTTTCAAACTTAGGAGAACTGCCAAAGCCTCTGCGTCACCAGGAAACCAACCAATCACCACCGAGGGCTCTCCCAAAAGGACGTCATCCAGACGTCATCTCAGCAACCAATCCGAATTAACCTTTGGCCAGGGATAGTACAACTATTCAAATTGGTAAAATACACTGATGTTAACGTCTCGCTGGACGAACAGTTGATAAAGTGTAAACTATCAAATTTGAAATCAGTTCTAATCAGGTTGACTTCGAATCTTCAGATTCGATTCCTCTCAAAACCTGAGCTAAAATAATAATAATTAATTCCCTTACAAACTTAACTTTATCTTACGTGTGGTGGAGAAAGAAAGCTGGCAAAGAATTTGACATAATTCATAACACTAAGACATTGTGTTGAATCTTTTCTATTTTTATCCAGAAAAATAGATTAAAAGACAGAGAAACGGAGTTTGTTGTGTTACTACTTTATTGTGGCATACCAGCGTGTTGAATGAATGAAGTGAAACTCGAGTTGTTGTTTAAAGTTGAACTGCAGTAAAACATTTAAATTTTGTCTGCCGAGACAAAACTAAGTCGCTCTAAAGCACATGAATAGAGAAGCGAGCGTGTTCCTTGTTTTTCTGTCTTTTGAAAGGCCTTCATAGTCGATTTGTTGGTGAAACGCGACGCTCAGAGAGGGCGTCCAAGCGTGAGTTTATGGGAGAATTGTGAAATCTTGATCAAGTGAAATTGTGGTGAGATCCACGGGTGTTTTTGCCTGTCAAAGAGATCTGCCAGATCTACAATAAACGTTATTGTATTAATTGCAGTAAATCTGTAGATTAATTTACCTCACTCTAAACGAGTGGAGATTGTTCAGCGCTATAAAGATAAGAATCTAAAGAGTGCTTTTTGGTTGTTCAGTGTGAAATGCGCCGCCATTTCACATGAAGAATGTAAGCTGTTTGTAACCATAAACTGTCTAACCTGCATGCTAGCGTGCTGCAAAGTACGTTGCCACAGTGACACCCGTAACCCGGAAGTTCTAAGAAACCTTTTTCCGGGGTAACTTTGAAGTGCGCAAGCGCAGTCCGCCAGCGCCATTTTTGAGCTGTTTGTAAACAAATAGCCAAGCATGAGCTAAGCTAACTGAAGCTAACGCTTTTGCATTGGAGCATATGCAAAGCTAGTAGCATTGAAGGCTAGCGGTTAGCACGTAGCCTTTGGTGGTTTTAAATGCAGAGTGTTTTGCAGTGTTTGAAGTGTTGAAGTGACTTGATCAGTTACATCTGAACTTTATCTTTCGCTCTTTCATACTGATTTCATCCTATCTCTCTCTTCCACTCCTCCCATTGAAAAGAACAGACAGATGCAAACTTTATAAACCTTGTTGTAATGCGATTTTAACCAACCGTCAGATTAGCGATCTCACAATTGGTTATAATCACGTTTGTTTAAAGGTTTGTCCTCTTCCCTTCAGCTTGTTTACTCTTAGCAGTTTAAATGGCCATAGCTGTTGTTGTTTCGTTTTGAAAATTGATCTTGGTTATGTGATTAATTCAGATATAACTGTTCTTATAATATGAATGGCATCAGTAGATATTACGAATTTAAGTAATTATGGATTTGAAATTTTAATTTAATTTCATAATTAATTACAGTTTTGGAATTTTCATTTCATTTTAAAATTAATTTCAGTTCTTGCTTTCACATAGCAACAATATCTACTGATTAATTTAATTATAAATTGCTCTTATAATCTACTGACCATAACATTGGAATTTTTAATCATTAACTATATTATACTCATTCTGCTACCAGAAAAGGGTATTTTGATGTTTTATCTTTCACTCTCATCTTACCATTAACTTTTTTTTTTTTTAAAACCTTTCTCTTACAGGAAAATTGGAAGCAGCCAATTATTATTCTGTTCCTTGCTTTGTTTGTTATTTTTCTTTTCTCCCTCTGTTCTCTAGCTGTGCTACCTGTGTGCGCTTACTAATTTTCCCACAAAGAAACCCTAGCAGCTACTACCCAAGAAATGGAACAAGGTAAGGCTGACTACGCTGATCTCTCCAACAAGCTACAATATGCAGAACAGCTCCTGGAAAAGGCAAGGCAGACTTTAGAGGCAAGAACGGCAGAATTAAAGCCCTTGAAACTCACCTGGATGAGTCAAGAAATGAGATCAGCCGCCTAGCACTCCAGCTGGACTACATCAAGGAGGAGTCCAACAGCGTCAGAGAGGAACTCAGACATGCCTATGAGCTGCGCCCTGAGCCGACAAGGACACGACGGGCACCAGTCTCACCCCTGCCAAGCAGGACCGGGTCCCCTGTTCCTGGACTGACACGTGATAAAAATAGGGAGGGGGCAGTGCTGAAACATTCACCAGCTCCCTCCGAAGAACTTTACCTCACGACAAAGCTAAAAGAACCTGCTCCAGCCAGCCCTGAAGTCCGCAGCTTCCTAGACCGGCAGCCTGCTCAAACAAAGACTGATTACCAACTGCTCCGAGAAGCCCTCATTAAAGAGTTCGCTGACCCTGAGTCAGAACAAGGACTAATGGCTGCCCTGGAGACAAAACAAGGTCGTCATGAATCTCCTCAAGCCTACTACAGCCGAAGCAGTTCTTGACTTCAACACTCAAAGTCATGGGCTGGCTCTAGAAGGCGCCCAACACCAAGACCATGGCAAGTCGCCACCCAAAGAGTGGAACGCATCCCTGTCCAACAGAGAACGGGACTCCCACGCTGGTACCCAACCTAAACAGAGGAACAACCACTGGGATGGACCACGTGAACGACAACACTCACCTGGACGTCACTGGGATAAATCATGGGACCAATCAAGACCTCATGAGAATCGATGGGAGAGATCATGGAATCAACCAAGCTCATTTGGAAACTCAAGAGGAAAAAACTCATGGGAATCCAATGGAAACTCTAAGGGAAAACGACAAATACTCCCCGGAGCAACCAGCCCAAGAAATCGACGGAAAAACTCACAAAGATTCCAAGCTGAATGAGCTCAAACTTGAACCCACACAAGAACAAAAGACATCACCGTGTTTCGACTCACAATAACTAATGAAGATGATGATGAAAGAGTTCTTCCAACGAAAGGAGGAGGATCGGAAGCGGGAAAAGAAAGAGAAACCAGATTCAGCCTGACTAGCAGTCAGACGAGAAGGCAGCGACCACCTGACCCAACAGACCACAGAGAACAGCACTTCCTCACCTCACTCTCAGAGAACCGTAACCTCCATAACTTCAGACAGACAAGAAATCCTACCTGAACAACCCGCAAAACAGTCAGAAACTGACCCAACACCTGATGCGTCAGATCACAGCAGCGTCCAGCAAACACCTGCTGACGAAACCACTCAAGTTCCCGAAAGTGCTGTTTTGGTCGTCTGCCACTCCTCCGAAGAACACCAGATCAGTCCTGATATCCTACCTGTCTCATCCCAAACTCCAGTCCCTCAACTACTGGGCGACCTCATTGAGAAAGGTATAGCAAGAAAGTTTTACCTCTCCATCATCATCGAACGCCACATCAAAGTCACCTCGTCACCGCTTATATCACTCACCAGTACCTGGAAGAGTTGCATCAACACCTGAGAACAACTTTCGCCTTCGCGCAACAACAACTCCAAAGAAGTGCGGAAGGTCGAAAAGCCTACTATGACCAAAAGGCCTCTCACCAAGAACTTAATGTCGGAAACAAAGTATGGTACTACAGCTTCGCCCAACCAAGGCAGAACGCTCCCCATCGCCTGTGAAAGAAATTCCTACCTCACTGGACAGGACCCCATGAGATTGTGGACAAGCTCTCACCTGTTGCCTATCGAATCAAAATCAGACAAGGGCGCAGTGAGCCAGTCCTTCGATGGGTCCATTGAAACCAGATAAAGAGGCACCAGGGTTCCAACCGACAGAAAAGGGGGAAGATCAAACCAACTGACACAGATCGACAATCCCATACTCTACACCACACTAACATAACTTCTGTCATTCTAGGAAAACATATAGCTACCTTATAGCTACCGTGCTTAAACACAACACTTACACACTCTCCTCCGCCGCACTGCTAAGACCAACCTCTAGTAGAAGAGGAGTGCTCCACACATGTGACACTTGTTTGCCGTCTAACCTCATTCAGTGTCTTTGTGTCTCTTTGTGTTTTCCCTTTTCTTTTCTTTTTTTTCTCTCTCACTACAATTTCCTTTCCCCTCTAGTCCCCTCATCAGGGAACTCCCTTAACCGATTGATTTGACTCCTGTTGATACAGCTTTAGAAGCTATTGCTCGCCCTCCGCCCGCTGGCGCGCCAATCATTCGGTTTTGATCTGCCGCTGACACAGCGCTTTGCGTTTCTACTATTGTAGGATATGTTGTGACTCTGACACTTGCCTTCCTCCTCCACAAGCGAGCGAACGCCGTTCAAGAATCTTTCAACAAATGCACGTCCGGCGTCCCGTGCAAGTTCCGACGTGATAAAACGGACCAAGAACCTGAACCTGAACCTGAGAACTCAACAAACCTGATTGAGATTACGCCTATACCGCCTCGTCAAACCTCTGACAATTAGAGCAATCTAAATGACACAATAATGATACAAGTAATCCTAAATAATGCACCCCTATGTCTTCTCAAGTTTCAAACCTGATCATTCCCAAATTACCCATGTCCTGCACCAGGATTCAGTCAGTGATGGAGATGTTGTTTGTGTCTTGTGCGTGTCTGTTCTCTCTGCCTCTTGTTCCAGTGCCCGCCGATGTTC
>NW_015551110.1:61969-66366 GCF_001515605.1 Sinocyclocheilus anshuiensis
ACTATCAAATTTGAAATCAGTTCTAATCAGGTTGACTTCGAATCTTCAGATTCGATTCCTCTCAAAACCTGAGCTAAAATAATAATAATTAATTCCCTTACAAAATTAACTTTATCTTACAAAATGTTTCTGAGCTTGTATCACCAAAGAAGACATGCGGTTCTATTAAAATTGCATAGGCTACTTAGATGGTATAATCACATGTAGTGCTAGTTTAAGAGCAACAAAAACTTTTGAATTTCCTACAATTAGAAAGAAATACAATAATATTAAAGCACTGAAACTATTTGATTTTCTGTTATTAACAGAGGTGGGAATGTCTGTAATCACCCAGAACAAACTCTATCAACCATATACTCTAGCAACACCCCGATTTTCTGTAATGAACTGAGGTGGGAATATCTGTAATCACCCAGAACACACTATCAAACATATACTCTAGCACCGCCCCAGCAACTGCATAGCAAGAGCCTAGCAACCACCCAGAATATCCTAGCAACCAACTAGCAACACTTTAGCAAACATCAAGAACATCTAAGTGACCAAACCATTTACGTTTTTTAAACAAGACTTTAAGACAAGCATAAATTTGTCTTTCAAACTTTTTGATGCAGTTATTACAGTTTTTCTTACAGGTTTTTTTTCAACTGCTTGCACACATTGTCAAAACTTTGCCTCTTTTTTTCAAAACTTTACACACAAATCCAAGAATTGCACACAAAAAATGGAAAATGCCTCACATCTCTTGCAAAATGAAGCACTGCACTCAAAATATCACAAACACATCTCAAAAGCAAACATTTGCAAACACCTTTGCCATAATATTAATTCCTGTTAGATTTTTGTGTTACATAGAGAATTGTGTGTTGTTTTACAAAAAGTGTTTTATGAAATTGAGTCAAAGGCTGGGAATTAGTGTATGGTTTTGCAGATTTAGCGTGCTTCTGCTATTTGAGTGTGAGTTTCAGAAACTGTGTGGCAAGTAAAGATTATGTGTGTAAGCAGTTAAAAAAACTGTAAATGCTTACAATTCAAATACACAGATGACTTTCCTGCCCAGTGAATACTGAGATCAATAACACTGTAACAAAAACTCTTACTAGGATTCAGGAATTATTTTTGCAGCTCAATGTCTATTACAGTATACATAAATTAAATTACAGATACAGATGTATAATTCAGCAATGAACTTTTGGTAAAGTAATCTTTAATCTTGCAGAAAGCACTAGAAAAGTTCAAACTGTATGAACTTGGTCTCCTGACACAAGACTAGCTATATGCTATATCAGTCATTTCTCAGTTCTTCAAAAATGCAGTACACATAAAAATGGTTACAAATAAAATTTGACAGTCACACGCTTGAAGGTGTACAACATGTGCTACTGTACATATAGAATTGTTAAATTTCCATTATCTAATGTACTGGTACTGTACTGTAATTATACTGTATGTGCACACTGTAAAACATTTCAAGTTGGTTAAACTTAGAAACAAAAGTTCACCTGCTGCCTTAATTACAAGTTAAGTGATGAACACCTGCTGTTATTGAGAATTACAGAGGATCAGATGTTGATCTTTTAACATTTTTAACATCCTCATTTAGACATAATTTATACTGTTTCTGGACCAAATAAACACTCTCAGGATGCATTAAATTAAAACTCATGTTGTTTCAATGTAATTTCCATTTGTAATTGCAAAGCAACTCACAGACACTGTTTATCCAAAACTCAAGAAAATAAAAGAATCTTCACTGAAACAGTGTTGAAGTTTATGAGATAATTAAATGATCAAATAACTGATGATTGAGCATTTGGTAAAATCAACTGCAAATAAAAGACATTAAATCTCTCAAGATCTCAGCAGAGGAGGATCAAACATCTCCACAAACAGCATCACCAGCTTCACTCATTAGATTGACTTTATTTCTGTCAGACATCTAGAGAAGCTCTTATTGAGAATTAATCGATGTTTAGATGTTGATATTTGTTTAATTTGAAGTCACCATTGTGCTGGGCAGTGTTTGCTTTAGTTGGAATCTTTGTCCTCGTGCTTCTTGTGTTAGCTTTTCTTTGGTTGCAGTAACTGTGTCTTTGTGAAACACAATTGTTGCTGCAAAGGAGGCCAAAATAAAGCGAGATCAGGTGTTATCGGCTCCTTGTTGGAGACAATAAAATCATCACAAAATGAGCATCTGATGTGATTTTAGTTTTGTTTAATATTTGGTATTTACAGCCCTCAAACCTGCAGAATCTGCACCAAGACTTGGTACTGGCACCAAGAGCATTGAAATGATCACTTATTCTGAAGATGGACAAAATGCATGTGCATGGGATATTTTTTACAAGTACATGAATTTCATAAAAAACCGTTTTGTATGTCACTCACTCCTGCTCCGTTTTAGAGCAGTATGTACTGCTCGGTTATTGATAATATCTTGAATTTTGTTGTTACATTATGGCTTGTTAGATGTCATCGATAACTCATCCTCATGTTACTTTAGATTTGTGTGACTTTCTTACCATTAAAGGATGTAAAATGACTTTCATATGAACGTTTTGCAAACCATATCAAAAAGTCAGGTGAAAGCTTTTGCTATTGCAGATTTTGTTATTATCCTCCGGCGTGGCTCTCGCATCTCATTCCACAGTTTTGGCAGTGATTTTATGTGACAGAAACATAAATAAACTTATTTTCTGTTTGTTTCTTTTTTTTTTTTAGTTCCTCTGAGATGTCTCTTCCCTGGAGATCTGCAGGTATGGAATGAATGAGTGAATGCATGAATAAACCCAGTTTTAGCCAAAGTCAAAAAACAATGTCATTTTAATCATTAATTAATCGACGACAGCTTTTATACCTCAGTAAAGAGTGGAGCAGTACAGTTCTATTTATACAGCAGGCTTTGACAAAAATATGGTTGAGAGTCTTTGAAAAATTGTGGTTGTCACTCCCTTAAGTAAACAAAACCCACACGTGATGAAATTGATTAAGCTGGATTGCCCTCAACCCTGAAAACAAAAACATACTGGAACTGCACAAAGTGCACTAATTTGTCATTTTATTCAAAACAGCAAATTAAGATATTAAGATATATTCTTGGTTTTAAGCAAATTCCCAAATAATTCCTAGTAGGTTGATTTATGACTGTATGTAGAGCCATGAGTATGTAGTAACGCGTGCTGTACACATACCTTAGCTTTTCTCTGCCAAATTTTAGATCCTCTTCATGTACAAAGCATTGTCACTTCACAGCAAACGGTGTGAAGTTAAGTCCAGTCCAGTGGCTTGTCTTATTTCACCTCTAGAGGGTGATGGTACACTGTTGAACCAAAAGAAAATAAAGTTTTGCAAAAGAAAATAAAGTTTTGCAAACGAAAATAAAAGTATTGAGAAAAAATAAATGTGTTTTTGCAAAAGAAATAAAGAATTGCAAAATATAAATGAAACAGCACAAAAGCGATGATTTTGCAATACATATTTTCCATGGCCATATCTACTAATTTATTTGCAACGCAGCTTTTATTTTGCGTTTCAGTCAAGTTTGAGCTTGCGATACCGTTTTCCCTTTGCGCTTCACGTTTCTGCGCGTCTTGCTTTGTGGCACTGTTTTGACATGGGGGTGGAGTCAAGGGACGGGGGCGTGTACAACAGGCCTGGGCATGCCTCCCTGGAAGTGACGTCATCGGCCCGAGACGCAGCTCACTGATCCAGGCACCATCGCTGAGCAGAGGCATGTGGGTGGATCGTTTCCATTTATTCTCTAGCATTAAAACATGCATGTTTTCGTTTTATTAACAAATGCATATGTGTATTAGCAGTGTTTGCTCAAGTTAAAGAAGTTGTTAACATGAACATCTGCTGTTTACTTCTCTCAATGTGCACACTTTTATAGCATTAAAATGTGTATTGTTTCATTTGGTTAACTAAATGTGTTTGTTTAAAATCTCTTAACCTGTGGGAGGACGCCAATGCACAGAAGCGTTCTTTGTTTACATGAGTTCAGAGTTACTGCTAGTTTTAATGTTAAAGAATGCAATTAACTTCATAAACTAACTTACATCATTAAAAAGGTCTACGACTCAAGCTTCATATCGATCTCGACTTCGTTTTTCATTTACATAACTCCTGGCATAAATTAAGAAATGATTGTAACTGTTAAGTTTTTCTTTTAAATGAAGCTCGAGTCTTTTTGGTTTAGTTTTGTCGTGGCCACGAGATATTAATTCGTGGGAACGTGATAATATGTCGTGGCCATGAGATCCTATTGAGGGAACAACTTCTAGTTGATAGTATATGCTACCATATATTTTGCAAATACTGTAAACGCCTGACAATTATGCCAATAAAGTTTTGACTTTATGATTGCATTTACACCTGTATGTGACGATAAATGAGTG
>NW_015551110.1:67352-104974 GCF_001515605.1 Sinocyclocheilus anshuiensis
CTCCTGACACAAGACTAGCTATATCTCTAGGCAGTCATTTCTCAGTTCTGCAAAAATGCAGTACACATAAAAATGGTTACAAATAAAATTTGACAGTCACACGCTTGAAGGTGTACAACATGTGCTACTGTACATATAGAATTGTTAAATTTCCATTATCTAATGTACTGGTACTGTACTGTAATTATACTGTATGTGCACACTGTAAAACATTTCAAGTTGGTTAAACTTAGAAACAAAAGTTCACCTGCTGCCTTAAAAATGTGAGTAAACTCAACTTAAAGATATTATTTGTTTCAACTTGAAAAGCTGTGTTTTACAAGTTATTGTGCATTAGTGATGAACACCTGCTGTTATTGAGAATTACAGAGGATCAGATGTTGATGTTTTATTGGTTAAAATTATGGCACCATCATGGAGATCAGTGTTTGCTTTAGTTGGGCTCTTGACCCTTGACTTCTGTTTTGTAATTGCAAAGCAACTCACAGACACTGTTTATCCAAAACTCAAGAAAATAAAAGAATCTTCACTGAAACAGTGTTGAAGTTTATGAGATAATTAAATGATCAAATAACTGATGATTGAGCATTTGGTAAAGTCAACTGCAAGTCAAACACATTACATCTCTGAAGATCTCATCAGAGGATGATTAAACAACTCCACAAACAGCATCACCAGCTTCAATCATTAGATTGACTTTATTTCTGTCAGACATCTAGAGAAGCTCTTATTGAGAATTAATCGATGTTTAGATGTTGATATTTGTTTAATTTGAAGTCACCATTGTGCTGGGCAGTGTTTGCTTTAGTTGGAATCTTTGTCCTCGTGCTTCTTGTGTTAGCTTTTCTTTGGTTGCTCTAACAGTGTATTTGTTTTTCAATTTCAATTAAATTTCAAGCTTTTATTGTCATTGCATCGGAATACAATGACATTTCAGACACTACACACAGAGGTGCTACAATATGATAACTACATACACATAGACCACAATGACGTAAGCAAAATCCATGTAAAAAACATGAATGATACAGGTAAGACAATAAAGTGCAGTTCTAAGTACAGAAATTAGTGCACAGTCCACAAGAATGAACATAAATAAATAGTGCAACGCATCCCTTAGTTCAGGGACTGAATGGCTTTTGGATTAAAACTATTTGAAAATCTGGCCGTGTGTGTTTTGATTGACCTGTATCGCCTTCCTGAAGGTAGGAGGGAAAACAGATGATGACCGGGGTGAGAGGAATCCTTAACAATGTTTTTTTGCTCTGCGTACCAAGTGTTTGCAATGTCCTGTAGTAAGGGGAGAGGGCAGCCAGTGATATTCTGCGCAGTCTTTATGACCCTCTGTAGAGCTTTTTTATCAGCTCCTGAACAGCCCCCATACCACACCGTAAGACAGTATGTTAAAACACTCTCTATGGCAGAGCGGTAGAATGCCACCAGTAGTTTTTGACACAGACGGTTTTTCTTTAGGACTCGCAGGAAGTGCAGACGCTGCTGTGCCTTTTTAACAGCCACTGTTGTATTTGTGGACCAGGAGAGACTGTCAGATAAATAGATTCCCAGAAATTTTAAACTGCAAACTCTTTCCACATAGTCTCCATTTATAATGATGGGAAGGGGGTCAGCTTTGCACTTCCTGAAGTCCACGAAGAGTTCTTTAACCCGAAGAGTTTCAAACAACCAGGTTGGTTTTCAGACCACCAAAACGTCAATTTCCTGACCTCGTCACGATAGGCAGATTCATCACGTCCAGAAATGAGTCCAATCACTGTGGTGTCATCAGCAAATTTTATAATGTGACTGGAGGAGTATGTGGAGGTGCAGTCATAGGTATAAAGGCAATAGAGTAGTGGGTTCAGCACACATCCCTGTGGTGAACTGGTGCTGAGAGTGAGAGTGGAGGAACGGTGAAGACCGAGCTTTACACACTGAGGGCGGTTAGTGAGAAAGTCCATAATCCAGGTACAAAGGTGAGCAGAAAAGCCCAGGTGAAGGAGTTTCCTGATAAGAATGTCCAGTATGATGCTATTGAACGCAGAACTATAATCGATGAAGAGCATCCTGACGTATGTACCTCTGTGTTCCAGATGCTCCAAAGCTTTGTGGAGTTCTGTGGCAATAGCATCCTCTGTAGACCTTTTGGATTTACTGACCTGAACACCTGTCTCACCTCATATTCCTGTACAGTCAGTGTCTGCGTGCCTGAAACAGGAGGAGATGTATGTAGGAGTGGAGACTTCATTTCAAAACGCAAAGAAACAGTTTAACTCCTCTGCCAGTGATGCGGTGGTGTTACAGCCAGTGGTGGCGCTGCCCTTGAAGTTCGTAATGTGCTGCACTCCCTGCCACACCCGCCTTGTGTTGTTGCCAGTAAAATGTTCCTCTTTCTTCCTCTTGTAGGCCAGCTTAACATTTTTGATGCCTCTTTTTAGTTTAGCTCTCACAACACTGTAAATAGTCCTGTCACCTGATTTGAAGGCCATATCACGGTCTCTGAGGAGAGTATAGACTTCTGGCTCATCCAGGGTTTCTGGTTCGGAAAAACCCGGATGCACTTCTCCTAAGTGACGATGTCAGTATAGCTGGCAATGTAGAACAGAACAGTTTGTGTATATTCTGCCACATCCTGGTGTTTAAATAAGTCCCATTTAGTCCTAGCAAAACAGTCTTGTAGTTGGAATAGTGCTCCCTCAGGCCAGGTTTTGATGGTTTTAGTAGTAATAGGCTGGTACAAGGAACAGTGAGACATGGTCAGATAGACCCAGATGCGGGAGAGGCACAGCTCTATAGCCATGCTTGATATTAGAATACACACGATCAAGTGTGTTACTTCCTCTGGTGGCGCATTTTTAAACAAGCCTGGTTGAAGTCACCAGCTATGATATGAACTCCATCCGGATAGGCCCTCTGGTGTTTACTAATGATACTGTGCAAATAGGTGAGAGCTGTGCTAATGTTAGCATTAGGTGGAATGTAAACAGCAGTAATAACAACCACTGTTAGCTCTCGTGGCAGATAAAAGGGTCTAAATATGACTGTCATGGTCTCTATGTCAGATGAACAGTGGCTCTCTATGACGCGGCTCTATGAGCACCAGTTATTTAATGCAGTGGCAGCCCGGACCTGGAGAAGATGTGATTCATCAGGAGGTATGCTATAGTTTGAGCAGTGTCATTGGGTGCTGGGAAGCATTCTACCCCCTTTGTGAACTGGCACACGACTGTGAGGAAATACTTGTTGCCTCTTGTTGACCTGGGTTCTTCCAAACCCAAAAAGAGGTGCTTCCAGAAGTCATAGATCCTCTTCTGACTATTATTAATTCATCATTGTCATTAGGATATGTCCCCAAAACCTTCAAACTGGCTGTTATTAAGCCTCTCATCAAAAAAACACAACTTGACCCCAAAGAACTAGTTAATTACAGACCGATCTCAAATCTCCCTTTTCTGTCCAAGATACTAGAAAAGGTAGTATCCTCACAATTATATTCCTTCTTAGAGAAAAATGGTATCTGTGAGGATTTCCAGTCAGGATTTAGACCGTATCATAGTACTGAGACTGCTCTCATTAGAGTTACAAATGACCTGCTCTTATCATCTGATTGTGGTTGTATCTCTCTATTAGTGCTATTGGTTGTCGCATGCCTGGAACAGGTGTTGGTGTTTAACTGGTTTGCTGTTTGCGGTCTTTAAACCATTTTGCTTCCAGCCTGGAAGATGGGATGTGAAGCCAAGTCTGGCATAGTTGGAGTCTGTGCAGATAAGCAGTTCTCTGATGTTATGGGTTCATGCTATCTGCAGGGTTATGAGAATAGCCGCTATCTCAGCATATTGTGATGATTGTGGACCCAGCTTGAAGTGTTGTGGTGGGCAAGGTCGATCATTTAGCCAGAGAACACCAGCACCTGCCTTTAGGATGCCCTCGTGGTTGTAGGAACATCCATCGACATAGGCTGTGGGCATGCCTTGGCAGACATTCTTGTCAAAATACCTGTGGCAGGTAGGTGGCGGTAGTTGGGGCCTTTCTGCTTCTACGATCTCAGTCGGTGTGGTATTTGCACTCTGGGGGAAGAAGAGTCTTGCTGGCATATGCGAGCACTCTTTTGTCCTGGTCATGTCGTTGGTATATACCAGCGCTGAGGCAGTGGCTGGAGAATCCAGCAAGTAGAACTCTTTCTGTGGGTCTGGGTACGCCAGACATGGAGCAATGCACAGATGTCATTTCAGCTCATTCATGGCATTTGTTTCATCAGAAAGTCATCAACATAGATTAAGTTCCCTCTTACCCTGGCATCCTTTGTTGAGGAAGATGTTAAATTCGGCTGGTGAGCATCATCTGGATGCACTGGTATAGTTCAAAATCCTGAGGCCACATCAAGAGTGGAGAAGATTGTGGCTCATCTGATTCTTGGTATCTCCTGTTCCAGCTGGGTCATAGACCATCACGACAATGACACCTGTTGGTTCAGTTTCCTAAAGTCGATGGTTGGCCACCACTTGCCGTTTGATTTGAGGACAGGCCAGATGGGGGCAGAGTAGGTGCTTTTACACGGACGAATGACACCCTTCTCAAGCATAGAGTTGATGATCTCGTGTACGGGTTCGTACGGTTCAAGGGGGATCTTGTATTGCTTGACAAAAGTGGGTGGAGCCTTTGGGTGCGTTGGGACACGCACAACATGGAGTAGTTGGGGCCATAACTCGCCGTGCAGTGAGGCCACAATCTAAAGAGTCCTTGGCAAATGATTCCTTGTATTTGTACAGAACTTGACGGAGTTTGTGGCAGTCTGCATCCTCCTGTATGGCATCAGCATCTTTCAGAATTTGCCTTAGGCACTCTGACATCCGTTGCCGTGAAGTTATTGAACAAGATGTAGACTGCCCGAGACATCACTTCAACGAGGAGTGTGGCTTCCAAAGTGAGGCCCAGTTCCCCACATTCAGGTGACGGTTGGAAGAAGCCTAGGGTGTGGCTGAGCGCTTGGCCGCTTTGCAGGTTGAGTTGAACAGCGGCCCCTTTGGTGTAATCTGGTACTACAGTCTCTTGTTCATTGATTAACGTGCAGGCCTCAGGGATGGTTTGGCCTGACAGGAGGTTCTCGAGGTTGAAAGGAACAGTGGGTGACTGAGGCCATTGGAGCCCATATCACTTCATTGATCATGTCCACGTGAGCCCTGAGGCGAATCAAAATGTCCGCTCCGATGAAGACATCAGTTCCCCACATTCGGGTGAAGGTTGGAAGAAGCCTAGGGTGTGGCTGAGAGCTTGGGCTCTTCGGAGGTTGAGTCGAACAGCGATCCCTTTTTTGTAAGCTGGTACTACAGTCTCTTGTTCATTGATTAGAGTGCAGGCCTCAGGGATGGTTTGGCCTGACAGGAGGTTCTCGAGGTTGAAAGGAACAGTGGGTGACTGTGAGGTCATTGGAGCCCATATCACTTCATTGATCGTGTCCACGTGAACCCTGAGGCGAATCAGAATGTCCGCTCCAATGTAGACATCATGTTGTGCGTCTGAAAGGACCAGGAAGTAATGGGTTAGACACCTGTCATTCCACCTCAAGTTCAGGGCACAGGTGCCCTTGGCAGTCACCATAGTTGATGGGCAGGGATTCAAAGGGAATCGTGTGCGCTTGTTAGCAAAAGGAATGTTCGTTGTGTGCTGTTTGACAGCATTGAACAGTGAGAGGCTGATGGCTGAATTGTCTGCCCACAGTGCTAGTATGGGGTCTGTTGTTGGGACATCATTCACAAGTTAATCATGTAAGCCCCCCTTAACCTGGGGACCATATGAGTCAGAGTCTTTGGCTAGCTGGAAAGTACAGAGCAGCGACCTTGAACCTCGCTCTTGGGCCGAGACGTTCCCGCGGCTGGCGGCGAGATTTTCCGCGACCTTTGTGATCTGGCAGTCTGTCTGGGGTGATCATGGTGACTGAGGAGGCAGAGGTTCTCGCACTTCAGCCCAGATTTTCAGTTGTTCTAACAATGGCTCAAAGCGGTCTAGCAGGTCTTTGCCAATGAGGAGAGGATATGTGTCCAATGTAGGAGTCTCGGCACTGGGGCTTGTGTGGTGACTGGCAAGCAGTCAGAGCTGGTCTTGTGTGGCTCGTCAGGGAGGGAGACCACCAGAACTGCGTTTTCGGGTACTTTGCGGTCCTGGCTGGAGGTATGTTGCGGGATGCTGGCTGGTTCTGGTGGTTCCGCAGTCAGCTGAGGTGGTTGAGTGATGTCACCACTTGGTGATGGGATATCTGGTTCTGTGGTTAACAGTGGATTAGCAGTGATCTGGTTGGGAGGTTCATTTTGAGAGGACGCTGAGTGGGCGTTGGGGTCAGATCTAATCCTTAGTCATAACTGATCTGACTCATCCCTTTTCTCTCCCTTATGGTTTGGAGTGAAAGTGGGAACGTTTCTAGCCAGCTTATCCAATTCTTTAGGTGACACACCATGACTGCAAGACAGCCTTTGGAAAGGCTCCCACCCCTTTGCTGCTGCTGGGGGTTCTGGGATGCTGGCAGGTGATGTCTTGAGCAGTGGGCTCTCACCCCCCTTTCGAACTGGGAATCCTTGACTAGGAGGTATCAATCTGCTGGTTAGGGGAAATTCTGTGGTGTGCATTTCCCTTTCAGAGTCACTTTTCAGTCTATACGCATATTTAAGCTCTCGGTGAACCGTATCAAGCTCATCTTTTAAATAGTCTCTTTGTTGGGCCAGGGCACTGACTTCAGCCCGGGAACTTTGCAGGTGGCCTTCGCAGGCCCTGCTTGGCCCTAGCATCTCTGGGGGTTCTGGGATGCTGGCAGGTGATGTCTTGAGCAGTGGGCTCTCACCCCCCTTTCGAACTGGGAATCCTTGACTAGGAGGTATCAATCTACTGGTATTCTGTGGTGTGCATTTCCCTTTCAGAGTCACTTTGCAGTCTATATGCATATTTAAGCTCTCGGTGAACCGTATCAAGTTCATCTTTTAAATAGTCTCTTTGTTGGGCCAGGGCACTGATTTCAGCCCGAGAACTTTGCAGGTGGGCTTCGAAGGCCTTGGCCCTGGCCTCTCTCTCTTTGAGTTCAGTCTATGCTCTCATCAGGAGAGCGTCGGCTTGCAGGAGTTTTTCACTCAGTTCCTCTCTGGTGTCCTTTTCCCTCTGCTCTTGGCGTGCTGTGTCTACACGGAGATCAGTTAAGGTTTTCTGGAGTCTCTCTACTTCCTCCTGCAGCTCTGCAGCTTTTCATCTGCCATCCTGTGCTGGTGCTGAGTCTCCGACGTTAGCTGGTCCAGTTGACTTTGAGCAAGCACCAGGTTTCTCTGAGCCTCCTCAGCCTGGAGCTTCAGTGCTGCTGCTTCCTGTTCCATGCGGGAGATGTTTGCTTCCCCCAGCTTTGCCTGAGCGAGGAGGTTGTGGGCTAGGGGCCCGATGATCTTCGTGAGATCTTTGTGGCTGTAGTCCTGTGTCGGATCGTGTGACATCAGGGCGCTCAGGTTGTTGTCGAGCTGTTCCTGGCTCAGGTGCTGCAGGCCACCGGCGGCTTCAGGCAGGAGGGTACTAGTAATGGCACTCAGCCAGGACTCTAGTCGATCCCAGTGGGCATCAGGGCTGGATGATCGAGATATGCTGGCTCACTGGTGAAGAGAGAGAGGGAGAGAGAGAGAGAGAGAGGGAGAGAGGGAGAGAGGGACAGCACGAAAAGGCCAATGCGAGTCCTTACAGCGTTAGCAGGCTGCAATTATAGTAATTATATGTTCTATGCACGGTCGGTTTTGATGAGTACAAACAGTTAGCGGAGTGTAGACCAGACACCTGTTATCTCGGCCGTGAATGGCAAGGTGTGTCTAATTGTTGTGGGGGCACCAGAAAGGATCTAACTAAGATTGTTGACAGTGTGATCATCTAAAGACTTTGGCAGCTTGGGTCGTCAATCTATTACTCAGCCTTCCCTGATGATTCTCAAAGGTATTTCACTGCTGTTAGGGGTTATGGCAGGGCCTACCGAGTAGAGGGCGCTGCTGGGTCATAACATCTAGTGTGTCAGCCTTGCTTGGATAACAGGAGCAGGCTTAATTGCCTTATGCCGAGTTCACACTGCACGATATTAGCCCGATTTTTCACTCGCCGACAGGTTTTGTGAAATCGCCGATAATTGCCCGACATCGGAGGCAAATCGGTGCTCGTTCACGCGAGTGACAATCACGCAGTGTGCGATTCTTCCTATTGTGAAGTCATGCAGTGTGAAACCCCCTGTCGCCGATCCATCGTACAATGTGAACACAGCAGCAACTGAATGCACCCCCAGATAGTCATGCAGTGTGAAAACAACGGCGATCCGACGAGTGTGAAAATCGTGCAGTGTGAACTCGGCATTACAGATTGAGGAGAAACCTGATTTTGCGGTTTCGCTAGCTGGATGGGTCAGTATTCTATGGGCTAGGCTTAGTGATGGATTGAGGGGGGAGAGAAACCTGATTAAAATAAAAAAAGAACAAAACAAAACAAAATAAAATGATAAAAGTGATAAAAGATAATAAAGTAAAAACAAAAATAATAAAAAAAAAAAAACGGCAGGTAACTGGAATGGCGAGAATGATAATGACTAAAGAAGCAGAAGGGAAATTAAAATAAAACAAATTGGAGTACAAAGTCTTCTTTATGCACCAAGAGCTTGTAACAATCCAAAGAGAAAGGAAAAATTGAAATTGCATCATATGACCCCTTTAAAACTGATAGCGTTTAGTGTGAGACTACTCTCATTCTGACGGACTTTACTGCAGCTATCACAAAAACAATGTGACTCAAATCCCAACAGATTCTTACAGTTTGTGCAACTTAACTGCACAATGATGTGTGGCAGGATTTCTTCGCCGTCAGTACACAAATAAAAATTATGAACAACAGGGTTTCTTCGCTGTTGTTATACAAATTTCACTTGATCAAGGTTTTAAAAGCTCCCATTTACATTCCAATCAGTTACTGGCTCGCAGTGTTCTTATGATCAGATCTGCATTAGACACGCATTAGTCAGCTACTCTAACGGTTAAACCTAAGGGAGTGAGATCGTCTAGTTGAATGAAATTTGAATACGCAATGACTTTAATATTATGAACTGCAGTTTACTTTAACAATTAACTAATGCCTAAATGTCTAAATGTTAGACAAATGGAGGCTGTTAAAATACAGTACTGGAGCTGGCTTTGAACCATCCAATCAACAGAGTGAGTTCGCGTTGCGACTTGTCTCACTCTAAGCGCGCATAATATAAAAACAAATAAATTGATACTGAGTTTGCTCACAAAGTTTGAATGTCGCCGCGTTCTCCACCAAATCTGTAGTCAATCAGCACAAAAGGGAAATATTTATGACTAATAACTGGTTATGATTAATAATACATATTTAGATTAGATCTTAGAATTAACTGTAGCAGAATCAATATTACAATTATTTGATCTGTCAGTCCACCGAGCAGACAATATAATCATTTATCAATTCAAGGATCAAACATTCAGTGACTTCGAATTGTGAGCAGCACACAGAGGTAATAAATTGTGAATATACAGGATTTAATAAATGAAACTATCTAACATATAACTAACTAAGCAAAACACATATATACAGAATGAAGCAAAGTAAGGAAAAGAGAGAGAAGAGCAAAAGAATGGCAGTATTTCACATCAATTAACCACAACCTAATGAGAATCATCAAAGAATCAAAAATCACCTTAAAAGGGGCTGAAACTTAAACACGCATCTAAATAGTTGTAAACGGTTACTTGCATTGGCTTCATTGCTGAAACAAGAGTCCTGATGCGGTAGACACGGAGGTTCTTGATGAGTTCTTTAGGAGTGAGCTAAAGGTTTTCCTCTGTTTCTTCTGAAGATAGGAAAGTCCACAGCGAATCGAAGTTACTTGAAGATAAATACTGCCGGAAAATCAAACTTAAGAGGAGAGTCTTGAGGAGTCTTGGATAGTGTCGTCTTAAAATAAGTTTTTTTGAGCAAAGATCAGTGCTAACAAATGACTTTTGAGAGTTCCTATCCACACCCACCTTTTGGGTGGAATAGCCAATACCTAAAGCATATACCTGAATATAAGCATTGAGAGTCTAACTAATACAAATAAAGAGTTGTAACTAGACTAATACAATAGAGAAACATACAAACAACACATGCATATATCACATACAATTGTAACTGATTAATTATTGTCTAAAGAAAGAAAAGATCTATATGTGTGTGTTGTGTAGTTTTGCAGGTCAGCCAGGCCCATTGGCGCCTGGCACCGGGGATCATTTACTTCTCTTTGGAATCTGTTTGAAGTCAGATGGGGAGATGATAGTGGTAGACTGCTTAGCATCTCCTTGATGGTGGGGGGAACCATTTGAGAATTTAGCACCCATATAAATGTAGAATCTGTGGCCAGGACTGTAATTTATATGCAAATGTCAAAAGGCTGAAAGGGTCTCTGAGACTTACAGAAGTATATTTTAATTGTAATTAAATTGTAGTAAAGCATAACTGTAAGTGTATTTAGTGTACTTTTATGTGCTAAATTGGAACAACTTTAAGTATATGCCTGTGTAAGATAATTGCATGCTTGATTAGTTATTTTAATGTGTACTTCTTTGTATTACAAGTACATTACAAATTAATTAAGGGTGTCTTCAAAACACACAAGCAAATATTCCATAAATATATTATATTTGTGTAAAAATATGCTAATTTGCCCCCAATGCTGAATGCACTTGTTGTCAGGGTCATTACAATAAATAACATGTAACTTCAATAACAGACAGATACACATAATGAACAACTCAAACAGTATCTATTAAAACCTCACACGGTTTTAGCATCGCAAAACAGAACAAAATGCACCATGTTTTTAAATAAAAAGAATGCTGAAAAAAAAACATAAATTTTTTTCTACATTAAAATATACATTTTACAAAACATTGTGGAACAGCAGCAAACTTCAATTTTTCTTGCTGAATTGCTCATTGTTGCACTTGTGCCTGATGGCCGTTCGCACATCAGATGCACTTTTCTGTGGAAACTCCACAAGAACAGCATCTGTTAACAAAGTAAAAGAGGTAAGGTCAGAGGGCATGTTCATACAACTTTTTCTTTCCACTACATCAGACATGTATTACAGTTTTTCTCGATTGCTAAAACACTATAACCAGGCTTTTGAACTAAAATTTCAAAACCATAATGCCATTTTTCAAAAAGCACACCCATTTTGCTGAACTATAAACACTATTCCCCTGCTTTAACACATGAGTCAAATTTGGTGAACTGTTACTGCAAAACTCTACACACAAATCCCTACATTTCTCAGTGCTTACACCATGTGGTCATTTAGAACGCACTAGCATTTAATACTGTTCACTCAAGTCAGCACAGCTTGAGCTAAATTAGCAAACAATTACCCAGGTGGAAACACTAAGAGTCAAAATTGAACACACATCAATCAGATCCTTCAATAAATAGATAAAAGGGCCCGAATCAGTTCACTGAGCTTTGGAACAATGGATCCACAGAGAAATGAAGGAATAGGTCGAAGAGGAAGAGGAAGAGAAAGAAGAAGAAGAAGATTGTAGGACACAGAGACGACCACCTGGTGGAGGCAGGCTAAGGCTTTTGTCGGAGGAGCAAGAGAGGGAGCTTGTAAACATGGTCATTGCCAATAATGTAATCCACCTACGAGAGATTCAAAGAGAGTGATTGAGGATAATCATAATTTTCGAGGGATAAATGCCATCAGCCACAATTGATCGTATCCTCCGAAAGCACCGGTTCCGGATGAAACAGGCATACCGAGTCCCTTTCGAACGAAACTCTGACAGCGTGAAAGACCAACGAGTGGAATATGTTCAGGTATGAGTTTTGATATCGTATGAAGTATTGTGTACCATCACAGTATAGCAGTTTATGCTGCCATTTGTGCCCTCTTGAACTGTGCTTCAAGGCAGTGATTTACTCTACTGTGTTTCATGTGTTTTGCAGAGAATCTTTGAGATCGAAGGCCGGCCTAGTTTCAAGAAATGTTTAAGCAATCGAGAAAAACTGTAAACCCAAACTAGTTAATAAAAGTGCATCATGATTAGCAGTGAGGAAATGTATCAGTGTGTCAATAATATTGCTTCCAGTGTATTAATCAAACACCGAGTAGCCTATACAAGAGAAGTATGTACACCTATGTAACATCACAATGTAAATCAAATGATACAACACCATTTAAGTTGAAAAGTATAGTATTTATAGTACAGATCAGGCTAAATTGTAATGTAGACATGTACATTTTCTGTAAAGCTACTTTGAAATAATTTGTATATTGTTTTTCACAATACACACCAATTTGAATATTTTATTTTATGAATAGTCAAAAAAAAAAAGGTTAGAAAGTCTATTGGGGAAACAGTCCCCGAAGTAAAAAAAATAACAGAAAATAAATCTGCAAGAAGTACAAAAGGTGTCTGCATGGGGATGACATTTATAGATGGATGTCTTTGGATACACCTAAATACTGGCTGACATGATAATTACCAGTCTCCAGAAGTACTTACTGTTGTTACACAATTCATACACAGTAAATTCCGGAGTGTTAAATTAACACTGCTCGGAGCATATATGGTCCCACTCTAAAAGAGTGTTAAAGTAACACCGAAGCAGTGTTAAAGTTAATGAGATAATTATGTGATTAAGTGCTGATTGAGCATTAGTGATGAACAGCTGCTGTTAACAAGCAGAATCACTGAAGAAAAGAGAAACACAAGAACTACAACTGACTTCTACGGAGCCCCTAAAGGGACATGGTGGTGTAAAAAAATCAGATTGAGTGAAAAAATTTGGGGTGGGAGGAAAAAATAGTGTTTGCTTTAGTTGCCTCTTGACCCTTGACTTTCAAATTTAAGTTTTTCTTTGGTTGCTACAATTGTGTGTATTAAACATATATGTGATGGCAAAAGCCTTATGATAAAATTGTAGGAAAAAAATATCATGTTTCTGAGTCTGTGATTATAATTTTGCTAAAACTGTAGTGCTGTTGTGATTTCTGTATTGTTGCAGTTATATAAGATAACAATGTGGGAAAAACCTTCATAAATGACTTTTATAAATATGATTCATAAAAAGGTTTCAATTCTGCCACTCATAGACATGAAGAATCAGCATGTGAATCTCAGCAATGGTGACAAAATATTCTGATAATGTTTGTGATTTTTGAACTTGGCAAAACAAGGCAGTAAAAAGTCACAACAAAAAATAACAAAAATAAAAGCAAATAGTAAAAATAAAAGAAAATACTAAGACAATGCAGCTGCATAATTTATTCATGTCGCAATGCATGCTGGGAGCCATGGATGAGTTATGATTGGTGCACCCAGAATGCACTGCAACATGAATCTGTCTGATGATCGTCACCATTGTTGAGATTCATATGCTGATTCTTGATGTCTGCGTGTCTAAACAGTACAGTACAGTATAGAACATATTGGTGTGCAAAGTGGTTTTAAAGCTCTTCATATTTCATTAAAATGCAGTTGCGATTAATCACATAAACTATATTACACATTACCACTGATGACATCAGTGAGCGCGGCTATAACATGACAACTATGTCATTATCTGAAAAACAGCCAGCATAATCTAAATACATTTCTTTTGGTTTTTCTTACCATAACCAATGTGTTTCAAAAACACAGTTACAGCAACCAAAAAAAATCTTTTGTTAAAAAGTCAAGGGCCAAGATCCCAACGAAAGCAAACACTTATCTCCACAACGGTGACTTCAACTTGTATTATTTTCAATAAACATTAACATCTAAATCTCTGTTGATTCTTAATAAGAAATTTTTAGACGCATGACAAACAACAATTCTAACTGGTTAGTAATGCATGAAGCTGGTGATGCTGTTTGTGGAGATGATTAATCATCTGCTGAGATCTTGAGAGATTTAATGTCTTCTTTTATTTCAGTTGATTTCATCTAAGGCTGTGGCTGAAGTCAGTTGTAGTTCTTGTGTTTCTCTTTTCTTCAGTGATTCTGCTTGTTAACAGCAGCTGTTCATCACTAATGCTCAATCAGCACTTAATTAATCACATAATTATCTCATTAACTTTAACACTGCTTCAGTGTTACTTTAACACTCTTTTAGAGTGGGACCATATATGCTCCAAGCAGTGTTAATTTAACACTCGGGATTTTACTGTGTACGGTTACATATTTGTAATAAAGTCATATCAATACTGTTAGTTTATAATTATTCATTTGTACTTGTTCTTTAAGTAATGCATTACCGAGAGGCAATATTTTTATATGTATTTACTTTCTTATATTTAATATTGAACAGGGGTATACTCACTTCTGTTGTATACTGTATTTAAAGGCTATTAGGGCTGGTTTAAAAATACTGACTTTTCAACTGTAACCGATTCTTATTTTGATGAACTGATGTCATTGCTTAAATCCCAATAATCAGTTTTTCAGTATAGCTGTTTTTAGTTGATGAATGAAGAAAACTTTGTACAGTGTTATCTCTTATTCAATAAATAGCAATAAGCTTTGTGCTTTTTTTTTTTACTTTTGTTAAGAAAAAGTCTCTCTCAAATTCTTTCCATTTCATTACGAATTTCAAACAATAAATACCACTTTGGTGTGGAAGATTGCATTTTCATTTTCAGTATTTTCAGTAACAATTTTCCAGACAAAAATTTAACTCAAGAAAATTGCGGACCTGTTATGGCCTGCACTTTTTCAACATCCAGCTGTTTTTTGTGGGGGGGGCCCTTTCACAGATTTTCCTGTTAGGGTGGACTCTGCCAGCAGTTCCTTTGTGAACACCAGAACAGCCAGCTCCTGGGCAAAAATGGTCATGCGAGATCTGTTCAGCTGCTGGAAGGCCCTCTTCGGAACACTCGCTGCACTTCCAGCCAAGGAGCACTGTATAAAGAGCGGGAGGGAGAGAGAAAGAGAGAGACTCAGCTGACAAATTAATAAATAGTTGGGAGATGTACCTATGAGGAATAACTTTTACTCCAATATGAAAGTAATGTGTATAAAACAAGCTTTTTTTGGAAAAACACTGCTTGTAGTCTGTAAGTTTCACTAAGGAGTTGTATGACAGCCGGTTAAAATTTGTGGTTACTCTTGTAACCTTACAGTGCTGAATTGACATTTCAGTTTGTCCTGCATTTTTAAACCTTGCCAGTTTAAACTTTCAATTAATTTTAGGCAATTTAAAGGCAATTAAATGTGAAAGGGACTCAATTCATTACAAGCTTGCTGTTCTGACAGATGGATCACTTTTAATATTGATCCATTTTACCATGAAGTTACATGGTAGAGATTCAGCATTCTAAACATCTATGAATTAACTATGGGTGTTGGCCCTTAATTGTAACATACCATTTCAATTTCATTGACCACAGTACTAGAGGTAGATGACATTCCTGATGAGGGGGTCCCACCGGGTGAGGAAATCAATGATTGGACACACTGCACACACTCCATTAATTTAATCATTTCTGGGAACTCTATGTGACAGTAAGGGGGGAAAAGGGTAAGTTAGTGTTGCTTGACTAATAAGAACAATGGTCTTGTGCATCTGTGGCACTTGACAGATGGATGAAATGTAAAAGCTGGCCAGCATTACAGGAATATTGGTACTAATGTTCAGTGCAAGGCAGTCATGCCTCCAATGCTAACCTGAATACCTACCACGAAGGAATGTCATGATTTCTTCATCCATTTGGGACAGCATTTTCGGCCCAGTGTTAGTGTGCTTTATCTGCAAACAAACAATGAAATACAAGCAAATTTAAACTTTTTATTAGTCACATATCATGTTAAAGTGTTTGTTACAAAAAAAAAAAAAAGCCAGGAAAGAAAAATAACAATTAATGATGCTCAAATTTAAATTCCACTGTAAAACAGCTGCAGGCCTTAATGCTAAGGACTTTTGCTATTGCCCTGCTCGGGCCAATGCTTCAAGTTCTTACTTGGCCTGCTAAAAATTCACTGGTCCCACCCAAAATCAAATAATGACATAAATAAAAAGAAATAGAAACGTGTGTCATTAATTACCCAAACCCCTAAGACTTTCGTTCATGTTTGGAACAGAAATTAAGATATTTTATTTTTTATATCAGCGAACAAACAGCATGTTCTGGAAGCTCAATCATGCTGCAAAACACATATTGATTACGCAGCATGTTTAATCTTCCAGATGAGGTTTGTTCTTGCGCCTCATTTAGGTTCGGTTGAGCTTCTGTTTATGTTTGCTATCAATGTTTATATGTGGGTAAAAGCCAGAATTAAATCTGTTCTTCGTAAAAAGCGATCGAGCCTAAGCGAAACTTAGACTAAACCACTCCATTAATATGGATTAGCTTGACGACCTCTTTATGAACTTTTTGAAGTGTCAATTGCGTAGCTGTCAATGGAGGGACAGAAAGCTCTCACATTTCAACAAAAATATCTTAATTTAAGTTCTGAAGATGGAACTACATGAGGGTAAGGATTTAGTGACAGAAGATTCCATTTTAGGTGAACTAAACCTTAAAAAGTGCAAGGTTTCTAAAATTAATTACAATGCTATAAAAGATAGGGTTGTGCAAGTAATTGAATTAGTTTTGAATTTTTCTTAGAGCAATCATGAAAAATTACAGATGAAATTAAACAATTACTGTGCTGCATTCTGTTCCTTTGCTTTAAAACTGTGCTTTTTCGCTGCTCACTAAAAGTCCTGATACAGTCAACAATCATTCAAATAATGTAACAAAAATAAAAAGAGCACATTAATCTGTGAACAGAATCCATGCGTTCAGTCTTAAAGTGACAGCCAATCACTTGCTGCAGTCTGCATTTTCTACCAAAAAAGGAAACAATTCAGTTGGACACAAATTTTAGAAGGTAAGATCATGTTTCAATCAGGTTATTATTATTTTGACATTTACACACCAATGTGTATGACACATAATAAATAATTATAATAATAATAAATAATAATTCATTACGGTTACATTGCGCTTTTATTGGCACCCAAAGCGCCTTACATATGAATGGGAGGAATTTCCTCAACCAACACCAATGTGCAGCATCCACCAGGATGATGAAACGGCAGCCATATTATGCCAGAACCACCCACCAAATACCAGCTTATTGGTGAAGAGAAGATGGGGTGATGAAGACAATCAGTATATATGGGGATGATTAGGAGGCCATAATGATGAACAGAGGACAATGGGCTAATTTGGCCAGAATGAGTAAGAAAACAGTTGTCTGCACCAATAGCCTCACAGTTAGTGTGCCAACACACAGCGCAACTGCGCTCATAGTGACCTGAGTTCGAATCCCGGCTTGTGGTCCTTTGCCGATCTTGCTCCCCTCTCTTCACCCAAAGCTTTCCTGTCTACTCTACACTGTCCTGTCCAATTAAAGGCACAAAATGCCCATAAATAAATCTTAAAAGAAAAAAAAAACAGTTGGGGTGCAGAGATGTTCTTCTTAGGAAAAGAATTGACAAATTATACTGGCATTTAAAATTTTCATATGACAGATATCTTTTCAGCAAATACTTGATATATATTTAGTCCAGTACTGACAAATATGTGTCTCCCATGTGTCATGATACGTATCGTGACTTTGTTGATGATACACAGCCCCATTGTTTACTTCAGTTATAATAAGATAGTAGTGTCATTTTTCAGCACAATTCTTTTCAAGTTTTTCTCATCCAATAGTGTTAGAGCAGTCAAATCAACAATATTGCTAAATGTAAATTGTCCCTGACTAACTAAGCCAAGGGAGCACAAACCCCATCAGGTGACAGAAATGGATAAAAAACCTTTGGAGAAAGTCAACTTGCCTTTCTCTGGGTTGAGGTTTGACCAAACTCTTCATCTGTGTCACTGGCCTGAAACTTAAAAAAAAATTAAAAGAGATGTGTGAAAAACTAGTAGAGAAATAATTTGTGTTCGGGAGAGTACATAGATAACCGCTAAGAAAAAAATATGACACCATTTCAGGACTCCCTATGTTTGTAGTAGCATCATCAGAACTGGTGTGATAATCGGAAGTGAATGCCAGGGGTCTGGCAGCCTTCTTATGGCGCTTTTCCACTGCGTGGTACGACTCGGCTCGACACGGCTCAGTACGGCACGGCACGGTTCGGCACGGCACGGTTTGCGTTTCCACTGCAGTTCAGTACCGCTTTAGAGTGGGCGGTATTATTCACATGCCGTTATAGTTGCACCGCCTCTACTATCACGACTTCTAAAAAAAAACTTTTTCATTCCGTGTCGCCCCATCAAGCTCTTGCTGGATCCGCTCCTCTGCTATCAACGAGAGGAATGTCTGTTCTTCTGCAGCAGACAACAAAACTTTTTGGTTGTTAAAAAAAGGTGCGCTCGTTCAAAACAGTTGCGTTCGATCCTTCGCTGGCTGTGCTGATTTAAATCTAGTGGTTCTTTTGTGTTTGTGTCGCAAGTTCAGTGATGCAGGTAGTGACGATTCTCTCCGGCCAATCCGCGATCAGCAGAGTTTACACGTCACGTTTTGGTAATGGTACGGTTCACTTGGAACCCCAACCGAAATGGTACTAAAAAAGTACCAGGTACCATGTAGTGTACCCAGTGGAAAACCCCCCAAAAGTGAACCGTACCGAGCCGTACCGTGCCGTACCATGCAGTGGAAAAGCACCATTAGTCTTTGCTTGCTTTACCTGGACAAAAATATTAATAAGGAAAAAATAAAGAATAACATCAAACAAAAATAAAACAGGATGCTAGGTTCACAAGTGGTGGTTGGGGAGAGACTCCTGATATGATTGTAAAGCACTTTGGGTGTAAATTAGTACATATTAAACTGCTATGCTATACAAATGCTTCAATTATTCTGATCAAATTAAGCACAGTTCTTTTTTTTTTTGTCGGGTCCTATTTATAAAACATACAAACTATAAAAATGTAGCCTAATCCTCATTAAGACAGTATGCATTACATTATGAAGACATTGTGGAACTTCATCCTCAGAGCTGGTGCGTCGATCTTGTGTGTCTAAGGTCCTGCTCTGAGAAAGGGAATTCATCAGTTTTTGTAACATCTGGTCTCTGACTGCCTCTTTGATCTTGGTTTGCTTTGCCTGAAAAAAATGTAGGGGGGTAATAAAAAAAAGCAATTGTTAACATCTTCACAATGTCACATTCATGCTGATATACTGAAATGTTATGTTTTTTTTTCTGATTAGAAAATATTTTGGCAGCAGTCACAATGAATCTTTGTCTGGCCAAAGCTTTATTTGTTAATTTATTGTAATATCTGAGATTACTGCTTTGCTGGAGATGGCAGCATGACACACTTTATTTATAAGCTTAATGTGATTAGAACAGAGTAAATAAAAATGCTGCATGTCTTTCATGAAACTCATAACTTCATATTCTTTGGCTTTTTATGAAATGGCCTTCCAATGAAAAAAAATATACTGTATTTTTTGAATACTATAATTTTTTCCTTTACTTGTACAAGTCTTACTTGTGGAATTTCTGCGTGAGAGAGGTCTCTATAGCTTTGACTATGAATGAAACATATATAGTGTTTATCGCTCCATAATGCGTACAATACCCCAATTTGAGTACAAATAGAGAAAAACTACCCTTCTAGTACTACTCTTCAGGAAAGAATTTTAAAAATGAACATGATAATCAATCCTTTTTTTTCCCCAAATGAGCACAGTTGTGAACTACCTGAGAGGTAACGTTCTAGAGTTTAGTTAGGGACTCTGATGACAAGTGTATAGGACATTTTTCCTCAATGGATGTGTAGATAGGCTCATATTTAATATTACATGCATGGAATCACTTTTACATTTAGCATATCTTCTGGCAAATTAAGAAATTACTATCACTATGAGATCAAATTGACAATATTACATAAAGACCTATCAATATCCACTCACCAGCCTGGCTTTTTTGGCCTCCACCTCGTTGTTGGTGTCCAACATTTTCTTTTTGACGTGAACACCCCTGCTTTCATCCTTGTTCCATATGTCCTTTCCCAAAAGAAGTGTTTTTCTTCATGACGAGCTCTTTGAACGAATCTGATATAACAAGTGTAAAAAAGTTTAGCCTACTCCTGCTACCAAAAAAAGCGACACAATAGTGCAATAAAACACTTGAAAGTGTATACAAGAAATAAAAAACAGACAGACCTCCAAACAGTAGGACTTTGGCAGGCACTGTCTTCTCTGTTTCTTTACGTGTAGGCCACTTTATTTCTAGCCAATTATCGTCTCCATCAAGGTCAGGTTTTGACGTAACTTGACTAAGCTGGTCTATATTAGCTAGAAGGATTTATGTACTCTCCACTTTTAATGACTTATTAAATAAGTAATAAATTGCCAATTGGAACAGCACCGTGTCTTTGTAACTGCTGCAAAATGTTGCGTAGCGCGGGCGGGAGCATCAAGCGAAGTGAGTACCATCTGCTGCTCTGATTGGCTGAATGCAACACTAAGACACTTGATTGGTCACATACCTTGGCGCCGATTTTCTCAAAATCAAACCTGTAGAATCCAGTAGAGAATACTCTGAAATCATCATCAGATGTATCTAATTGGCATATTATTGTGTTCTTGGGGCAATATGTAATGAAAAATATAGTGTAATAATGGGAGTAATAATTTACAATGTTTTCATAATAATATGTAATATTTCATAGGAATATTGATATATAATTGCTTTCCCTATTCACTTCTTGTGTCCTCCCAAACTGCCTGGTAAACATGATTTACGTCCTGCATAAACTGCTAAGACTAGTCTTACTAGTTAGTCATCACATTTTTTTTCTAAGTATGTTCATAATTGTTTTAAGTCAGTTACATAAAACCAGAGATTGGTATAATTTGATACTATAAGGTTAAACTGATTGCCCTTTGATTAACTGCTAATTGGTCATACTATCACTTAAGACACTGTCTTAACATAACGGCTTTGTTTATGCAACTGGCCCCTGGTGTCCTCTACAGTGGCCCTGTTTTGTATCAGAAAGTCATATTTGGATTAAAAACTCCAAAACATTTTCCTGAGATGTTGCTTTATGAGAAACAGTTTGAAAATAAGTCAGATTTAAATGATAATTACAAAATATTGTTATATTTCTACAAGAGTGCTTCATTTAATCTTTAAATTAATTAAGTAATTTTTAAATACCAAGGAGAAGTTTTTGTCATGGTAAAACCTTCAAACATTTGGTATCTTTGAAAGTACCCAAATGTGCTCTTTACAGGACATTCTCTTGTCCTGTAAAACTGTTACATGTGTGGTGTCAGAGAAATTCACTAAAATATAATGTCTATACAGTGGACAAAAGTCTATTCCTGGGTCCCAGCAGGATATTTTTAATATTTTTTAACTTTTGTGTACAAAAATACACTTTTGCCTACACTGTAAAAAAAGTTAGTTAAATTTACGGTAAAATACCGGCAGCTGTGGTTGCCAGAACTTTACCGTGAAAAATATGGTAGCAACATTTTAGGTTTTATAGAAGTTTAAATTTACAGTGAAAAATTGTATTTCATTAACTGATACGATGTTAATATGCAAACCTTTGAATTAACTCACTTTATTTGCAGAAACCGACTGCACTTAATTTGGCTAATTTGCATTTGTTTATAAATTAATATTTATAATGTTTAAGTAATGCAAGCATAATGGTAATGAAAACTATTTTGCTTAAATCCATGAACAACAATCTACTGATTTATGCAAAGTCATTAAAAGCATCAATTCAACTCACATTTATTGCAGACAACAGCAGCACACATTCATGTGCAATTGAAATTATTGAAGAGAATCACACTGTATCAGTAACTACACGGGTACTGCATTTAAATAAAACAACAAGCAGCATAATTTCAGTGCTACACTGTCCGTCCTTTACTTAAACACAGGCTCTCCTTTCCAGCACAATGGTGACCCACAAAACACAACAGGAAGTTGACTGTTAGGTTTTACAGTATTTTGCTGTTTTCTTTTCTTGATTTTTACGTGAAATACCGGCAGCTGTGGTTGCCAGTAATCTACTGTTTTTTTACAGTTTGCGTTCATAAATTAAATTAACAGTATATTTCTGTTAAAAATACATTTCACAGTGTTTTTTTCATCTCACACATTTAACCCCTTTAATCCCACAGCAAAATCCTCAGTTTTAAAGAGCACTTATATGTGTCCACACTACAGAGTGTTGAAGTGACACTGAAGCGGTGATGAAGTTAATGAGATAATTAAATGAGGATTGAGCATTAGTGATGAACACCTGTTAACAAGCAGAATCACTGAAGGAAAGAGAAACAAGAGCAGAGAAACACAACTTACAGCCAAAGCCAAAGATGAAATCAACTGAAAATAAAACACATTAAATTTATCAAGATCTCAGCAGAGGAGGATTAAACAGCTCCACAAACAGCATCACCAGCTTCTTATTACTAACCAGTGTGACTTTATTTCTGTCATATGTGTACAAAAGCTCTTATTGAGATTTTAGGTGTTGTATTTTCATTTGAAGTCACCATAATGTCGATAGGTGTTTGCTTTAGTTGGGCTCTTGAACCTTGAATTTTTAAAAATGGTTTTTCATTGATTGCTTAAATTGGCTGTGTTTATTTAATGCAGTATTTATAGCAAGAAAAGTTAAAGATGTTTATGAGCAGATACAACTGGTGTTTGTGATGTCAAGACCATCATGAGCTAGTCTGATTCACTGATCTCATCTAATGTTTAATCTCTTATTAAGTGTGTGGCTTATTACTAATACTCTTGATGAGATATATAGCGTTTTGTCCAGATGCGCACCAGAGAAAACATGTACACTTTCTGCCACAGCTCTCCAATTCATAAACTCTAATGCCAGGCAAGTCTGTTCTTTTACAACTGTGATGAGTCTGTCGATTGCAATTGGTCAGGTTTTATGACACACACTCACGCCGGGCCAGTCAGAGCTGTGAAATTTGACACCGCTGTGTCAACAGCGGGGGAGAGTGGTCAAGGGGCCTGACACGTATCCGGGTCTGGGACAGCGCTCCTCGCAGCGTGTTGTTCTTTGGGACTGGTTTGAAAGCAGAACGGCCACGCGGAAAAGCATATGCGGCTCGGAGAATATCAATCTATGATAATCATAATACAAGTTGTATATGATGAAGAATGTTCAGCGGTGCCATGGAGAGGAATGGACGCGCGTCTGGTGAGGCTTTATCAGCGTGTTTTCTCCGTTTGTGATCTTTGAATCTTTATTTTGAAACGTGATAGCACAGCTAACAATCTGATAAAACTGTTTATTGACAGAAAAGGACTGTACATTATGCATTTTAGTAAATATACAGTAAATATACATGGAATCATTACAGCGCTGTGTGAATGATCATTTATTTGTTTGTTTCACGCTCTGAAGGTCATAGCAGCCGCGGCTAACGGGTTAGCTCAGCTCTGGTCCAGGGATGCAAAGATGTTGGGAGCAATAGGTAGCTGGATACAGGGATGGCTCATCTGATGAGGTAAGAAGATG
This sequence comes from Sinocyclocheilus anshuiensis, assembly GCF_001515605.1. Classification (NCBI taxonomy): domain Eukaryota; kingdom Metazoa; phylum Chordata; class Actinopteri; order Cypriniformes; family Cyprinidae; genus Sinocyclocheilus; species Sinocyclocheilus anshuiensis. The sequence continues at coordinate 90,894 of NW_015551110.1, forward strand.
CTTTGAATCAGTATACCAATACAGAATGCACATAAATGGAATGATATAAAGCTGGAGGATGTGGATTCTATTTTAGATTGTGATAAACCAGATGTATTGTATAATGTATTCAGTCTTCTGTATCCTGAAAGAATAAAACTGATTGTAGAAAACACAAAATGTGAAATTTGGTCCAATTCGCTTATGCCATTTTGTATATTACTACTTAGAAAAACATAAAAATGAAACATAATTCAATCAATAATCAAGAAAAGTGCTTATGGCACATAGTAAAATAGAATTATTGGGGTAAAGTGTTTTATAAAGCCTGTTTTTGCAAAGGAAACTCAAAATGACACATGTATATGCAAAAAATGACAATTTTACTCGCTTCACATATAATGCAATAACTCCTGTTTAGAAGCTGGTATTTGAAAGATTCTTTTTTCTGGTACATTTTGGCATCTAATGGCATCAAAGAAAGTAAATTGCAAAGAGCTGGACCTAATAGAACCTGAATTACAGCTTTTAAAAAATATATATTTTTTAAAAAATCCAAAAGCGCCTATGTTTTTTTTGTGTTTATTGTAATATTTGAAAAATACATAATGTTATTTATAAAGTATTACACTCATATTTTGAAGTTCAAATGGTTTTCTTTACAATGAAACCATTTTTTTTTAAATTTCCTCTATTGTATGTGTGTAGGGTAAGCATCTGAATTTGAATATGTCAAATTTAGGCGAAAATACCAAAAAACGCACCCGAGCATAAGTGGTGTGTGTGATATATTACTAATACTCTGAAGTTGCACCACTGATACTACCTCAATCATTGTGAAACATTCCCAAGCACAATATGTACAAATAAACGTTTAAACTATGGCAGCACTTAAACACACACAGACATCAACATTCAGCCTATGAATCTCAACATTGGTGACAATAAAAAAAAAAAATCATTCTGCAATGCATGCTGGGAGTTTTGTACTGGCACCCAGCATGCATTGCGGCATGATTTTTTTATTTTATTTTTTTGTATTAATAGCCACCATTGTTGAGATTCATGTGCTGATTCTTGATGTCTGTGTGTGTCTAAAAGCTACTGTAGCTGTAAAGATTTTGTGCATAAAAGGTTTTTAAATTCCTTCACAATAGCTTGTCAACATATCTTGTAGAATCACATTAGTACCCTAAACAAAACATTAATTTATCCATATAATTACACACAAATTGAGACCAGTGATTCAGGTCATGAAAAACCATCATTACATTATCATTAATAGCTACTAAAACCACTTCATTGCAATTTCACTCAGTTTTTCTTGTCATAACAAATGTGTTTTACAAACACAGTTACAGCAGCAAAGAAACACTAACATTAAAGTCACGGGTCAAGAGCCCAACTAGAGCAACCACTGATTGCCAAAACGGTGAGGCCAAACAAAACATTTCCAATACAATATACCCCTCTGTTAATTCTCAAAATGTTTTTGTAGATATATGACAGAAATAAAGTCAAACTGGTTAGTAATGAGTGAAGCTGGTTATGCTGTTTGTGGAGTTGTTTAATCATCATCTGCTGTTTTATTTCGGTTAATTTCATCTAAGGCTGTGACGAAGTCAGTTGTAGTTTTGTTTCTTGTTCTTTTCTTCAGTGATTCTGCTTGTTAACAGCAGCTGTTCATCATTGGCTGAATTCACCCATTAGTTTTCATTCTCTCTGTCAGGTGGACTATATTAGTGAACTAATGTAGGGAATAGTGAATGAGGGTGTAGGGTGTGATTTCAGACACAGTCTCTGTGTGTCAAATCTGAGGCTACTTCCTAGAAAACAAAGGTTAGATCTATTACAGTTATTCACCGTATATAGTAAGGAAACTTACTGTTAATCATTTAACAGGTTTTTACTGTGGCATTTTTACAGTCTTTTACCGTTAAAATCACGATAATTTTTTACAGTGTAGATTGTTTCCATGGTGACTGCTTACAACATCAAGCATCTCAAGTCTTCAGTGTATTTTACATTAAATCATTATTGTCAGTTTATCGTTGACATACAGTATGGTAGGTCTGTGGTTCTTTTCTATTTCAATTTGTACTTCAGTTTTTGGGTGGTAGAGAAGTGCCTTAATTAAACCTTTGAATTTCTTCTATTTACAGAGCTGGACATAATTCCTGCAGCAGATAATGAACAAAACAAAGGCAAACACAAACCTACTGGACAAGACGAAGTGGGCCATGCCAAGAACAAAACCTCAGAAGAAAAAGAAAATGAGCCAAAAACAGTCAAAGATATAAAACCACAAAAACCTACCCCTGGAAAGGACAATGTGGGACAAGATGGAAAGTTTGGCGAAGACATGGGCATAGATTTCGGGAGCAATTTTGTAAAAGAAAAACCTAAAGCTGAAAACAAAGATGCTGATAGCAGCATTAACACAATCAAAAAGAAGGAAACTAAGTGGAAATGAGGAAGGTGAGGAAGATAATGGAAATGGACAAGGACAGAGACCAGGAAAAGAGGGGAGCCAAGGAAATGAAGATTCAAACCAAAGGAAGGTGCGTAGATATCTATACACATTGTGTTAATTTATGTTGACTGTGTAAGCCACCTGTCTTAAATGGACAACACTGTTAGTGATATTTCCGCTTATGTTTTATATTTTTTATAAGTTTATGTGATCAGCCTTGTCTTTTTTCACAGAAACAACATGAATATGATCCTGTATACCCTGGTGCTCCTCTCACAAAGGGACAGAGTCTGCTTTTACTCATGTCGTATGTCCTGCTCCACAATTTGACAGAAGTAGCTCTTCAGTATCTTACTATGTTCAATGAACATTTCCCTGGCTTGGTGCCAGCAACTTCATATCTTTTCCATAAAGCATGTGGACAATTTGGCCAGTATGTGCCACATTTTTATTGTATCAACTGTGAAAGCTACTTGGGAGCTACTGAGACAGCACCACAAAACTGTACTTCTTGTAAAGCTGAATTTGACGCAGAGAAAAACCTAAGGGCTGGATCTTACTTTCTTGTACTTAGTCTATCAGCCCAAATAATTGATATTTTGGAAAAACCGGAGATTTGTTTGAATAAAAGGGAATCAATCCCAGGCATTGTTTCTGATATTCAGTGTGGGAATGAATATCAAAAGATCAAGCAGAGTGGACAAATGGGACCTGATGACATATCAATCTTGTGGAATTGTGATATAATTCCTGTTTTTAAAAGTACACAATAAAATCCAGAATGTTAAATTAACACTGCTCGGAGCATATATGGTCCCACTCTAAAAGAGTGTTAAAGTAACACTGATCTCTCAAGAAAGATGATTAATCATCTCCACAAACAGCATCACCAACTTCACACATTACTAACCAGTTTGACCAGTTTGATGTCATGCGTCTAAAAACGTCTTATTTTCAATAAACATTAACATCTAAATCGCTGTTAATTCTTAAGACAATTTGAAGTCACCATTGTGGAGATAAGTGTTTGCTTTAGTTGGGCTCTTGACCCTTGACTTTTTAACATCAAAACTATGGCAGCACTTAAACACACACAGACATCAACATTCAGCCTATGAATCTCAACATTGGTGACAATAAAAAAAAAAATCATTCTGCAATGCATGCTGGGAGTTTTGTACTGGCACCCAGCATGCATTGCGGCATAACATAATTTCATTGTTGAGATTCATGTGCTGATTCTTGATGTCTGTGTGTGTCTAAAAGCTACTGTAGCTCTAAAGGTTTTGTGCATAAAAGGTTTTTAAATTCCTTCACAGTAGTTTGTCAACATATCTTGTAGAGTCATATTAGTACCCTAAACAAAAGATGAATTTAACCATATAATTAGACACAACTTGAGATCAGTGACTCAGGTCGTGAAAAATGACACCATCATTACATCATCATTAATAGTTATTAAAACCACTTCATTGCAATGTCACTCAGTTTTTCTTGTCATAACAAATGTGTTTTACAAACACAGTTACAACAGCAAAGAAACACTAACATTAAAGTCACGGGTCAAGAGCCCAACTAGAGCAACCACTGATTGCCAAAATGGTGAGGCCAAACAAAACATTTCCAATACAATATACCCCTCTGTTAATTCTCAAAATGTTTTTGTAGATATATGACAGAAATAAAGTCAAACTGGTTAGTAATGAGTGAAGCTGGTTATGCTGTTTGTGGAGTTGTTTAATCATCATCTGCTGTTTTATTTCGGTTAATTTCATCTAAGGCTGTGACGAAGTCAGTTGTAGTTTTGTTTCTTGTTCTTTTCTTCAGTGATTCTGCTTGTTAACAGCAGCTGTTCATCATTGGCTGAATTCACCCATTAGTTTTCATTCTCTCTGTCAGGTGGACTATATTAGTGAACTAATGTAGGGAATAGTGAATGAGGGTGTAGGGTGTGATTTCAGACACAGTCTCTGTGTGTCAAATCTGAGGCTACTTCCTAGAAAACAAAGGTTAGATCTATTACAGTTATTCACCGTATATAGTAAGGAAACTTACTGTTAATCATTTAACAGGTTTTTACTGTGGCATTTTTACAGTCTTTTACCGTTAAAATCACAATCATTTTTTACAGGTTAGACAAAAGATGCATGGATTTAAAATGTTTGCTCTAGCTCACTGTACTTCAACAATGTTAAACAGGACACATCACAAGTACTGAACTATTAGATAGCAGTTACTTTAAGTTATTTTATTTTGTTTGTACTGTATCCACAGAAACAGACTAAATTGTTATACAAGAGATTTCTTTATACATCTCCAATTTCCCAAATAACTACTTACAGAAGAAAAGTTTACAAAAAGGTACGTAAATGTGAAAAACAATGTTATTGTATAATAAAAAAAAAATTATGATAACCGAAATGTTCAACCAGACGTTTGTGTGTGGATGGGCCTCGCACAGCTCCTATGTCCCAGACTGTATTGGCGTGCTGTTTATTTATTGATATTTTGATTTCATTACATTCAACCTGTATACTGCTGTTTTGTTTTGCATTTGTTTTGTGAAGCTGCACTTACCTTTGGTGTACATTTGTTTCAGAGTCCTCTTTCAAATCCTACTGAAGAGAAGAGCGAACTTGAAAGCACAAAAGAAAGTGAACAAGAGGAGAGACAGAGAGATGATGTAAATGCAAATGAGGAAGGAGAGGGAGACAATGGAAATATAACTGAGGAAGTAGAGGAAGATGATGGAAATGGACAAGAGGACAGAGAAGAAGATAATGGAAGTGGAAATGAGGAAGGTGAGGAAGATAATGGAAATGGACAAGGACAGAGACCAGGAAAAGAGGGGAGCCAAGGAAATGAAGATTCAAACCAAAGGAAGGTGCGTAGATATCTATACACATTGTGTTAATTTATGTTGACTGTGTAAGCCACCTGTCTTAAATGGACAACACTGTTAGTGATATTTCCGCTTATGTTTTATATTTTTTATAAGTTTATGTGATCAGCCTTGTCTTTTTTCACAGAAACAACATGAATATGATCCTGTATACCCTGGTGCTCCTCTCACAAAGGGACAGAGTCTGCTTTTACTCATGTCGTATGTCCTGCTCCACAATTTGACAGAAGTAGCTCTTCAGTATCTTACTATGTTCAATGAACATTTCCCTGGCTTGGTGCCAGCAACTTCATATCTTTTCCATAAAGCATATGGACAATTTGGCCAGTATGTGCCACATTTTTATTGTATCAACTGTGAAAGCTACTTGGGAGCTACTGAGACAGCACCACAAAACTGTACTTCTTGTAAAGCTGAATTTGACGCAGAGAAAAACCTAAGGGCTGGATCTTACTTTCTTGTACTTAGTCTATCAGCCCAAATAATTGATATTTTGGAAAAACCGGAGATTTGTTTGAATAAAAGGGAATCAATCCCAGGCATTGTTTCTGATATTCAGTGTGGGAATGAATATCAAAAGATCAAGCAGAGTGGACAAATGGGACCTGATGACATATCAATCTTGTGGAATTGTGATATAATTCCTGTTTTTAAAAGTACACAATAAAATCCAGAATGTTAAATTAACACTGCTCGGAGCATATATGGTCCCACTCTAAAAGAGTGTTAAAGTAACACTGAAGCAGTGTTAAAGTTAATGAGATAATTATGTGATTAACTAAGTGCTGATTGAGCATTAGTGATGAACAGCTGCTGTTAACAAGCAGAATCACTGAAGAAAAGAGAAACACAAGAACTACAACTGACTTCAGCCACAGTCTTAGATGAAATACTGAAATAAGAGAAGACATTAAATCTCTCAAGATCTCAGCAGAAGATGATTAATCATCTCCACAAACAGCATCACCAACTTCACACATTACTAACCAGTTTGACTTTTTGTTTGTCATGCGTCTAAAAATGTCTCATTAACAATTAATAGAGATTTAGATGTTAATGTTTATTGAAAATTACACAATTTGAAGTCACCGTTGTGGAGATACTTATTTGCTTTAGTTGGGCTCTTGACCCTTGACTTTTTAACAATAGTTTTTCTCTGGTTGCTGTAACTGTGTTTATGAAGCACATTGGTTATGATTAAAAAACCAAGCATAAATGTGTTTACATTATATTGGTTGTCTTTTTGATAATGACATAGTTGTCTTGAAGCCAGATTCACTGATGTCATCAGTGGTAATGTGTAATATAGTTTGTTATTGGTCACAACTGTGTTTTAATGAAATAATATGAAAAGCTTTCAAAACACTTTGCACACCAGTTTAGAACATCTGTACTGTTTAGACACACAGACATCAAGGATCAGCATATGAATCTCAACAATGGTGACGATCATCAGACAGATTCATGTTGCAGTGCATTCTGGGTGCACCAATCATAACTCATCCATGGCTCCCAGCATGCATTGCGACATGAATAAATTATGCAGCTGCATTGTCTTAGTATTTTCTTTTATTTTTACTATTTGCTTTTATTTTTATTTTTTGTTGTGACTTTTTACTGCCCTGTTTTGTCACGTCCAAAAATCACACAAAAATTATTAGAATATTTTGTCACCATTGCTGAGATTCACATGCTGATTCTTCATGGTGCTGCAGAGCATTCTGGGTGCACCAATCATAACTCATCCATGGCTCCCAGCATGCATTGTGACATGAATAAATGATGCAGCTGCATTGTCTTAGTACCGTATTGGCCCGAATATAAGACGACCCTGATTATAACATGACCCCCCTTTTTCCAGATGTACCTTTTGGAAAAAGGCTTTTTAAAAACCAAATCTTGTTTTTTCTCAGTAAAACACATTTTGCGTTCAATTATTTTCATATTGCATACTTTTCCTATTTTAATTTTTGTTTTGAAAGTATGGTAAAAACTGGTAAAATGTACCAACAATCACATTTAAAAAAATATGGGAGTTTAGTCCCATCAGGCTAACGTGACAGTCACAACTCATGCAGCTGTAAGGTTTTCTTTTTCTTTATGTAGCCAAGCCACTAGGAGGCGTTGTTGTACCTATGATGGTATGCAGGATTACCCTTTAAATACGCACTTCCGATCAGTAGATGAGTTGCGTTTCAATTGTTTGGCGCGCAGGTGGTTGTCTGTCGCTGGAAGAACAATCTCTGGTAGGTCTTTTTTTTTGAATGTTATCCGTTTGAAGAGTGTTAACGTTTAATTTGTTGGTTATTTGTATGATTAGATGTGTGAGGTATTTAAATTAGTGCTGGCTTGTGCGTCGCTGGTCAAAAGCCAGTGATTTACGATTGTGTAAACGGTATGAGATGTCAGTGGGGGTTTCAGGATCTTTCTTGGCAGCAGCTCCTTCTGTTCCAAGGGTTGGGATTCGTAGCCAACACTATCGCTATCATCCAGATGGTAGACCTATATGCTTGCGTTGTAATAAACCTGGTCATATTGCAAGATTTTGTAAAGCTGAATTGGGTACGACATTGAGGGTAGTTGCAGGGCCTAGGTCCTCTACTCAGTCATCGGAAAACTAGTGCCCCCCGGCAGCACTGCCCATGTGCCGGGTGGGGAACTCTTGGGCAACCCCTCTGTTGATGAGCTTCGACTTTTAGGTAAATGTCCTACAGTAGAGATTACTATTGGTGGGGTGACTGTGGCATGCTTGCTGGACACAGGATCTATGGTGACTACGGTTACCCAACAATTTTATGAGCAATATATGCAACCCCAATTCCAGTTTCAGTTGCAACCATGTCAGTGGCTTAAGCTTAAAGCAGCCGATGGCCTTGATATTCCTTACTTGGGGTATTTAGAGACGAACATAGGCATACTTGGTAAGACTTTGCCCAAGATGGGCATTCTAGTATTGAAAAACTCTTCTGATCCTGCGATCCAGTTGAGGCGAGAACAGGTGCCTGGATTGTTGGGAATGAATGTTATTAGTAGTTGTTACCAAGAATTGTTTTTGGAGCATGGGGCTAGGTTATTTGATTCTCCTTCTATTCAACATGCAGGGAAAGTTTGGCAGAGAACTTTTTCTGAGTGCCAACTCTGGGAACGTACTCTAGAAACTGGGTATGTAGGTCCAGCTCGGGTTCAGAGGGGTTCGGCGGTGCGAGTGCCAGCAGGTACCATGAAGTTTGTTACAGCCACTTGCCATCAGGGGCTGGGGACTACATTTAATGCTTGTTTTTTGGAACCAGTATCATTCATGGAAGGCCAGTTGCTTGGGGACCTTTTAGTTCCATCTGCCTGTTTGTCAGTTAACTGTGGGGTGGTGAAGGGGCCAGTTATTAATGTGGGGAGTCAAGATCGTTGGCTTTGGCCAAAAACAGTACTGGGAGAGTTGCATATTGTTCAGTCACCTGTTGTAACATCTTCCGTTCAGTTTAATGTACAGAATGAGGAGTCTGAGACTGTAGCGCTGATACAAGCAGTTGGGGTGGAGAGTAGTTCCCAGTTTGATTCCTCTCAGCTTGTGTGGCCTACCTTATCGAGTCAGGAACATCAACAAGCCCAGACATTACTTCAGAAATATGCTAGTGTATTTAGTCATTTTGATGGAGACCTGGGCTGTACTGATTTACTCCAGCATACTACTCCATTAGTAGACGATGTACCAGTACGTCAGCGGTACCGTCGCCTGCCCCCTTCTCAGTATGATCTGGTTAAGACTCATATTCGAGAATTGGTTGAACAGGGTATTGTTGAACCCAGTTGTAGCCCATATGCCGCACCCATCGTGGTGGTTCAAAAAAAAGATGGTTCTATTCGGTTATGTGTAGATTATCGGCAATTTAACGCCAAACTCGCAAGGATGCTTTTCCCTTGCCACGAATAGAGGAGACCTTGGACGCGCTTGGTGGGGCCAAATGGTTTAGCACACTGGATCTGGCAAGCGGCTATAATCAGGTTTCGGTAGCCCCTCAAGATAGGGAAAAGACGGCTTTTTGCACACCCTTTGGGCTATTTGTTTTTGTTGTGACTTTTTACTGACTTATTTTGTCATGTTCAAAAATCACATAAATATTATCAGAATATTTTGTCACCATTGCTGAGATTCACATGCTGATTCTTCATGTCTATGAGTGCCAGATCTAAAACCTCTTTATAAACCATATTTATAAAAGTCATTTATGAAGTTTTTCTACCATTATCTCATATAACTGCAACAACATAGAAATCATAAAAGCACTACTGTTTTAGATAAATTGCAATCAGAGACTCAGACACGTGACATGATTTTATCATAAGTGCCTTGCCATCATATATGGGTTTAATACACACAATTGTGCCAGCCAAAGAGAAACTTAAATTTAAAAAGTCAAGGCAAGCAGTATTCCCCAAAATGGTAAGTTGAAGAAAAAAAAAACATTAAACATTAATTCTCAAAGAACTTCTGTTTTAGATACTCCAGAAATAAAGTCTAAGTGGTTAGTAATGTGTGAAGTTGGTGATGCTGTGTGTGGAGATGATTAATCATCTTCTGCTGAGATCTTGAGAGATTTAATGTCTTCTTTTATTTCAGTTGATTTCATCTAAGGCTGTGGCTGAAGTCAGTTGTAATTCTTGTTTCTCTTTTCTTCAGTGATTCTGCTTGTTAACAGCAGCTGTTCATCACTAATGCTCAATCAGCACTTAATTAATCACATAATTATCTCATTAACTTTAACACCGCTTCAGTGTTACTTTAACACTCTTTTAGAGTGGGACCATATATGCTCCGAGCAGTGTTAATATTAACACTCCTGAATTTACGGTGTAATAATGTTCAGATATGGCCAATCCAGTGTCAAATCATTGAGCTGTCACCAAATGATCGTGAAAGGAACATATGCATACCATGCTTATGGGTTGGTAACAGCAAGCCAAATATGATAACATTGTTAACTGCTTTTGTGTCACAGCTCAAGAAACTAGAACAGACTGTAATCAAATGGAGGGACTCTGAAAACGTAGAGCATACAAGCAAAGTTCATTCACTCCTCTGCTCTTCTGATTCAATTGCCCGGTCCCTCTTGAGAAACACGAAGCAGTTCAATGGAAAATATGGGTGTGACTTTTGCCTCCACTACGGTGGTGGCCCATATATTTGGGAAACACCAGAACCACCTTTAAGGACAGAGACAGATAATTTCCGGCATGCTATGCTGGCAACACCTGCTCAACCAGTAATGGGTGTAAAAGGACCATCACCTTTGATGGAACTTGAGAGATTTAACATGATCAAAGGATTCGTTCCAGAGTACCAGCACAGTGTTTGCCTTGGTGTTACTAAACAGATAACATCTCTGTGGCTGGACAGTAAGCACCATAATGAAGACTGGTACTTGGGCTCAAAGATCAATGACATAGACCAGGGACTCATGGCCATTAATCCACCTTTGGAAGACACAAGGGCCCCAAGATCAGTGAAAGACCGAAAATTCTGGAAAGCATCTGAATGGAGGTCTTTTTTGTTGTTTTATGCTTTGCCTGTTTTGAGTGGTATTTTGAAAAAGAAGTACTGGAATCATCTTTTTTTATTAGTTTTTCCAATGCACACTCTTCTTCATGATGCCATCAAAGCAAACCATGTGGATATGGCAGAACAAGCTTTTCGAAAGTTTGTGCGTAACGTTGAGAAACTGTATGGTGCTACTAATGTTTCTTTCAATGTGCATTTGTTAATGCACTTAGCAGCAAGTGTGCGCAACTGGGGACCACTGTGGGCAACATCCACATTTCCATTTGAATCATTTAATGGAACATTGCTTAAGTTTTGCAACGGAACAATGCATGTGCTAGATCAAATAGTTAAGAGATTCCTTAGGTGGAGGGCTCTCTCAGCAAAAGCAGGGACTACAATGGCAAATACTAATGAAAACATATGAAAATTATTTGACAAACTCCAAAGTAGATCTGGCTTAACACAGAAGTCAAAGAAGTTTCAAGATAATGTCAGAGGTTTTGGTTGCCCGAAGAAAGGTACCACATCTGTGCTGCAGAGGATGGCTATTGAAGACTTTACTGGTGACACAGTTAATTCGGTTTTATTTTATGACCGTTTCACTTGTAGTGGAGTTCTTTATCATTCCTGCAATAACACGACTCTTAAAAAGAGAAACAATTCAGTTGTACAGTTAAGTGACAGAACATTCTGTGAAATTATGACTTTGGATCATTTGGGATCAAGTGGATTTTACGTGTGAGGATGGGGCATCTTCTGCATCCACCAATAACAGATTCTGTGTTTTAGTTAAAAAGCTTGCCAAGAGTGGAGGAAAGTTGTATAGAGATGTTCAGTTAAATAAATCCTCAACATTTATATATGAAGTGTCTCACACCAATAATGTGTTTGATGTCCCTCCTCAATCACTCAAATGTAAATGTGTAATGATTAGGTCTAAGGACAAACTGTATGTCATTCCACTTCCAAACAACATTGAACGAGACTAAAACTGAGTCCTGGGGAACTTCTGCAGCTTTACAGATATCAGTGTCAATTGTTGTTTTTCAGCTTTATTTCTCCCTAAAATGTATAATGATGTTACAATTTTTTGAACACTGATTATGAAATAATGTGTTAAAGCAGTGTGAGTGAAATTCAATTGTTGGCCATGCAATATAGACAGTGTTTACTTGGCTGTACTTGTGACATCACAATCCAGTAGCTGAACTTCCTGTCCAGTAGAACACATTTTCTTGTGTTTGTATGGTGTGCTGTTGGTATAAAATTAGTCATGTATTGATGTTTATACATTGGACCTCTACCCAAAAGAAGAGCAAGAACACAAGACAAACGTCTGACTGCAGTGCGTTATTATGATATAAATATAGTAAACCAGTCCATAACATAACCAAAGCGATAACCATCATCTCTATGCTAACACTGATTTTAATTTGGAAAATTGCACCTGTTTAATGAATACGTTATTGTAGGACGGCAGCAGTGGAATCACTCAAAACAGAATGAGATGAAATTGTTTTTAATTATGAATGCATCATTGTGTGTTGGACGAGTTAGGTTAAATGTAAATATTGCAAGAAATCCACTGATGTTTGTGACAGCTGCAGGTGGCAAATTTATAAACAATTTTACATTGTGCCATTTTCATACATCTTGCTTCTAGAGCATGTTTGATTTAGTTTACCCCAAAGTGATAATTAATACATTAACTAACATGCAGGAACTAACGTAATTAAGGTAGTGTTATTCATGCAGTAGTTCATATGACTCATGTCGTAGTTAAGTTAGTTCTTCATTAGTTCTTGATTAATACATATCTTAACTCATCATTAGTTCATAGTCAAGTAATTATTAATTCAGGTATTAGTACATGATAATTCATGTACTGTTATTGTAAAGTGTTACCGTGTTTCTGAGCAAATGAAGAGAAAGAAAGCTCACATGTGCTTCAAAGCTTCTTTCCCAGTGAGAGAAAGTTGGTTTATGCAATGTTAAGAGCAAAGCTTGCCCACATGAAGGATTTTTCTTACTCATGAAATGAAATGTTATTTGCAATGCACAAAGACAGATTTTATTCTTTTAGAGCTTTTATGCACTGCAAGTTATCATAGAGCTTCAATGCACATAATTACCAGTTTAGAGCTTCGAGGACCACTAAGGCTCTGTTAACCACTAAGGCTCTGTTAGAGCAAAAAATCAAATGGAGAGAATGCAATCCCTCATGTGTTTAAAAGAAACGTTCTGAGTAAGAGAAATTGGTTTATGCAATATTAACAGTAAAGCTTGCCCAGAGGAAGGATTTTTTTAACTCATGAAATGAAATGTTATTTGCAATGAAGAAAGACAGATTTGAATGTTTTAGAGCTTTTATGCACTGCAAGTTATCTTAGAGCTTCAATGCACATAATTACCAGTTTAGAGCTCCGAGGACCACTAATGCTCTGTTAGTGCAAAAAATAAGCAATGCAGAAAGACAGATTTTAATTGTTTACAGTTTTTATGCACTGCAAGTTATGTTAGATATGTTAGAGACATTACTACCATTTTAGAGCTTCTAGGAACACGAATGCTCTGTTAGTGTAAAAAAGCAAAAAAAGCAAATGCAAGCCCACATGTGCTACAAAGTTTCTTTCTCAATGAGAGAAAGTTGGTTTATGCAATATTAGGAGTATAGTTTGCCCACAGGAAGGATTTTTCTAACTCATGAAATGAAATCTTATTTGCAATGGAGAAAGTGCCTTTTCAGTGTGTTACAAGTTCCAGACACAGCAAGTCATGTTAGAGCTTCAATGCTCAGTCTGCTTAGTTTAGAGCGTCTATGAGCACTAGTTCTGTGTTAGTGTTTCTGACCAAATGAAGCGAAAGCAAGCCCACATATGCTGCAAGCCCAGATATGCTGCAAAGCTTCTTACCCAGTGAGAGAAAGTTGGTTTATGCAATGTTAAGAGCAAAGCTTTCCCACATGAATGATTTTTCAGTGTGTTACAAGTTCCAGACATAGCAAGTCATGTAAGAGCTTCAATGCACAGCCTGCTTAGTTTAGAGATTCTATGAGCACTAATGCTGTGGTAGTGTCTCTGAGCAAATGAAGAGAAAGCAAGCCCATATATGCTGCAAAGCTTCTATCCCAGTCAGAGAAAGTTGGTTTATGCAGTGTTAAGAGCAAAGCTTTCCCACATGAAGGATTTTTC
>NW_015551110.1:105718-109327 GCF_001515605.1 Sinocyclocheilus anshuiensis
TGTTAAGAGCAAAGCTTGCCCACATGAAGGATGTTTCTTACTGTTATGGCCTAGGCTTTGAGTGTATCTTCCTTCATGTGAAGTTATGTCTCCCCTAATCTTTCTCTTTGAGTCTGATTGTTTAGGTCCGCCCCGGTGCACCTGCGTCTCATGGAATGAGTGATTACTAGGGAAGGAGATCCACCAGCAAACAAGCTTTAGTACCCTTTTTCTTAATTCCTAAATTTTGGGTTTGTTTTTCTTTTATTAACTTTATAATTTGGAGTTGCTCCGTAGTTTGGGAAAGTATATGATCCTTTGCTAGTTATTCTATGTTCATTTGTGTTTTCCGTTTTCTTCGTTTGGATACGTCTTTTCCATTTGTGTTATGTTCCGTTTTGTTATTTAAATAAATCTTTTCGCCTGGCATTTGGATTCACATGTCCTCTTCATGCTGCATCCCCCTTTCTGGCTAAACTTAATAGGGGTCTGTAACACTTACATACGAAATGAAATGTTATTTGCAATACAGAAAGAAAGATTTTAATATGTTAGAGCTTTTATGCCCTGCAAGTTATGTTAGAGCTTTAATGCACATTACTACCATTTTAGAGCTTCTAGGAACACGAATGCTCTGTTAGTGTAAAAAAGCAAATGAAGAGAATGCAAGCCTACGTGTGCTAAAAAGTTTCGTTCTCAGTGAGAGAAAGTTGGTTTATGCAATATTAAGAGTAAAGCTTTCCCACATGAAGGATTTTTCTTACTCATGAAATGAAATGTTATTTGCAAAGCAGAAAGACAGATTTTAATGTTTTAGAGCTTTTATGCACTGCAAGTTATGTTAGAGCTTCAATGCACATAATTACTAGTTTAGAGCTTCGAGGAACACTAATGCTCTGTTAGTGCAAAAAATCAAATGGAGAGAATGCAAGCCCACATGTGCTTAAAAGGTACTTTCTGAGTAAGAGAAAGTTGGTTTATGCAATATTAAGAGTAAAAATTGGCCTTATGAAAAATGTATCTAACTCATGAAATGAAAGCTTATTTGCAATGCAGAAAGAGCCTTTTCAGTGTGATACAAGTTCCAGACACATTAAGTCATTTTAGAGATTCAATGCCCAGCCTGCTTAATTTAGAGCTTCAATGAGCACTAATGCTGTGTTAGTGTTTCTGAGCAAATGAAGAGAAAGCAGGCCCTACTGAGACGTGTTGTCTAACCCCAAAGGAGTTCAGAATGTCTATGAATGCTGATCCCAATGCATCTTTTTCATTATCAACATGGATATTAAAATCACTTGCCCACATGAAGGATTTTTCTTACTCATGTAATTAAATGTTATTTGCAATGCAGAAAGACAGATTTTAATTGTTTACAGTTTTTATGCACTGCAAGTTATGTTAGAGCTTCAATGCACATAATTACCAGTTTAGAGCTCCGAGGACCACTAATGCTCTGTTAGTGAAAAAAATAAAATGGAGAGAATGCAAGCCCATATGTGTTTAAAAGGTACGTTCTGAGTAAAAGAAAGTTGGTTTATGCAATATTAAGAGTAAATCTTGCCCTTATGAAAAATGTTTCTAATTAATTTAATGAAAGCTTATTTGCAATGCAGAAAGAGCCTTTTCAGTCTGATACAAGTTCCAGACAAAGCAAGTCATGTTAGAGTTTTAATGCACAGCCTGCTTAGTTTAGAGCTTCAATGAGCACTAATGCTGTAATGAAGGAGAAAGCAAGCCCACATATGTTGCAAAGCTTCTTACCAGTGAGAGAAAGTTGGTTTATGCAATATTAAAAGCAAAGCTTTCCCACATGAAGGATGTTTCTTATTCATGAAATGAAATGTTATTTGAAATGCAGAAAGACAGATTTTAATGTGTTAGAGCTTTTATGCCCTGCAAGTTATGTTAGAGCTTCAATGCACATAACTACCATTTTAGAGCTTCTAGGAACACGAATGCTCTGTTAGTGTAAAAAAGCAAATGAAGAGAATGCAAGCCCACATGTGCTACAAAGTTTCTTTCTCAATGAGAGAAAGTTGGTTTATGCAATATTAGGAGTATAGTTTGCCCACAGGAAGGATTTTTCTAACTCATGAAATGAAATCTTATTTGCAATGGAGAAAGTGCCTTTTCAGTGTGTTACAAGTTCCAGACACAGCAAGTCATGTTAGAGCTTCAATGCTCAGTCTGCTTAGTTTAGAGCGTCTATGAGCACTAGTTCTGTGTTAGTGTTTCTGACCAAATGAAGCGAAAGCAAGCCCACATATGCTGCAAGCCCAGATATGCTGCAAAGCTTCTTACCCAGTGAGAGAAAGTTGGTTTATGCAATGTTAAGAGCAAAGCTTTCCCACATTAATGAATTTTCTTACTCATGAAATGAAATCTTATTTGCAATGCAGAAAGAAAGATTTTAATGTGTTAGAGCTTTTATGCACTGCAAGTTATGTTAGAGCTTCGATGCACATAATTATCAGTTTAGAGCTTCGAGGGCAACTAATAATCTGTTAGTGCAAAAAATTAAATGGAGAGAATGCAAGCCCACATGTGTTTAAAAGGTACGTTCTGAGTAAGAGAAAGTTGGTTTATGCAATATTAAGAGTAAAGCTTGCCCACAGGAAGGATTTTTCTGCCTAATTAAATGAAATATTATTTTGCAATGCAGAAAGAGCCTTTTCAGTGTGTTACAAGTTCCAGATACAGCAAGTCATGTTGGAGCTTCAATGCACAGCTTGCTTAGTTTGAAGATTCTATGAGCACTAATGTTGTGGTAGTGTTTCTGAGCAAATGAAGAGAAAGCAAGCCCACATGTGTTGCAAAGCTTCTTACCAGTGAGAGAAAGTTGGTTTATGCAATATTAAAAGCAAAGCTTTCCCACATGAAGGATGTTTCTTAGATATGAAATTAAATGTTATTTGCAGTACAGAAAGACAGATTTTAATCTGTTAGAGCTTTTATGCACTGCAAGTTATGTTAGGGCTTCAATGCACATAATTACCATTTTAGAGCTTCGAGGGCCACTAATAATCTGTTAGTGCAAAAAATTTAATGGAGAGAATGCAAGCCCACATGTGTTTAAAAGGTACGTTCTGAGTAAGAGAAAGTTGGTTTATTCAATATTAAGAGTAAAGCTTGCCCACAGGAAGGATTTTTCTAACTCGTGAAATGAAATATTATTTGCAATGCAGAAAGAGCCTTTTCAGTGTGTTACAAGTTCCAGACAAAGCAAGTCATGTTAGAGTTTTAATGCACAGAGCTTTTATGCACTGCAAGTTATGTTAGAGCTTCAATGCACATGATTACCAGTTTAGAGCTTCGAGGAACACTAATGCTCTCTTAGTGCAAAAAATCAAATGGAGAGAACGGAAGCCCACATGCTTAATGTGGTTTATGCAATATTAAGAGTAAAGCTTGCCCACAGGAAGGATTTTTCTAACTCATGAAATGAAATCTTATTTGCACTTCCATGCACAGCCTGCTTAGTTTAAAGATTCTATAAGCACTAATGCTGTGGTAATGTTTCTGAGCAAATGAAGAGAAAGCAACACTGTACAATCTAATTAGTTGGGCTTACTTAAAAAAAGCATGCAAACCGATTGCCTTGAAAAAACTAAGTAAAGTGAAATAGGAATA
>NW_015551110.1:109698-114481 GCF_001515605.1 Sinocyclocheilus anshuiensis
CACGAGAGTTCTAGTAACTAAAAAAGAACTGTAGGGGGTACTTGATCCTTTCATTTAGGTTTACTCATGACTTAGTATAGCTACTCACTGACTCCCAGAATGCATTGCGGTATGAATAAATTATACAGTTCCTTTGTTTAACAGTTGTTGATTTTATTTGACAATTTTATTTGCTGTCTTGTGTCATTAGTAGCACAACAAAAAGAGCAAATACAATGGTTATTGTTACAAGTAATGAAAATAACTGAAATTTAATTGTTACCATTGTTGTGATTGTGCTGAATGTTTAAGTCTGTGTGTGACTTCAACATTTTACCACACACTATTTAAGGATTATATAAACCCAAATAAAAGCATGTCAGGGTTTTTATGAAAAAATAAATTTGAGAAAGTTCATTAATAAACACACACTAAAAATTCACTAATGCTTTAATTTAAAGATAGATAATGCTCTAAAAGCAATCTATTTATTACTTTTCTTCCTTTGAAACCAAATAATGCTGACTTCATGACACAGTACTGCATTAACAAGAAGTGAATTATAATAACGTAAACCAAGTTCAAAGTGCTCAACCAAAGGGAACGCTAATCACTATAATGGTGAGTTTAAAAAAAAACATCTTAGGAAAATCAACATCTATTTATGAAGTTAGCTTATGTGATGTTCTCTCAAATATTTCAGTTGTATTGAGAATTCAACATTCAAGATGACTTTGGGAAACGAGTGAATGCAACTAGTGAAAGATAACTGCAGAAGGTTTTTCTTACTCATTAAATGAAATGTTATTTGCAATGGAGAAAGTGCCTTTTCAGTGTGCTACAAGTTCGAGACACAGCAAGTCATGTTAGAGCTTCAAGGCTCCGCCTGCTTAATTTAGAGCATCTATGAGCACTAGTTCTGTGCTAGTGTTTCTGACCAAATGAAGCGAAAGCAAGCCCACATATGCTGCAAGCCCACATATGCTGCAAAGCTTCTTACCCAGTGAGAGAAAGATGGTTTATGCAATGTTAAGAGCAAAGCTTTCCCACATGAATGATTTTTCAGTGTGTTACAAGTTCCAGACATAGCAAGTCATGTAAGAGCTTCAATGCACAGCCTGCTTAGTTTAGAGATTCTATGAGCACTAATGCTGTGGTAGTGTCTCTGAGCAAATGAAGAGAACGCAAGCCCACATGTGCTGCAAAGCTTCTTTCCCAGTGAGAGAAAGTTGGTTTGTGCAGTGTTAAGAGCAAAGCTTTCCCACATGAAGGATGTTTCTTAGATACGAAATGAAATATTTGCAATGCAGAAAGACAGATTTTATTGTTTTAGAGCTTTTATGCACTGCAAGTTATCATAGAGCTTCAATGCACATAACTACCAGTTTAGAGCTTCGAGGACCACTAAGGCTCTGTTAACCACTAAGGCTCTGTTAGAGCAAAAAATCAAATGGAGAGAATGCAATCCCTCATGTGTTTAAAAGAAACGTTCTGAGTAAGAGAAATTGGTTTATGCAATATTAACAGTAAAGCTTGCCACTACCAGTTTGGAGCTTCGAGGAACACTAATGCTCTGTTAGTGAAAAGAGCCTTTTCAGTGTATTACAAGTTCCAGACACAGCAAGTCATGTTGAAGCTTCGATACACAGCCTGCTTAGTTTAGAGATTCTATGAGCACTAATGCTGTGGTTGTGTCTCTGAGCAAATGAAGAGAACGCAAGCCCATATGTGCTGCAAAGCTTCTTTCCTAGTGAGAGAAAGTTGGTTTATGCAATTTTGGGAGCAAAGCTTGCCCACATGAAGGATTTTTCTTACTCGTGAAATAAAATGTTATTTGCAATGCACAAAGACAGATTTTATTGTTTTAGAGCTTTCATGCACTGCAAGTTATCATAGAGCTTCAATGCACATAATTGCCAGTTTAGAGCTTCGATGACCACTAATGCTCTGTTAGTGCAAAAAATCAATTGGAGAGAATGCAAGCCCACCTGTGTTTTAAAAGGTACGTTCTGAGTAAGAGAAACTTGGTTTATGCAATATTAAGAGTAAAGCTTGCCCACAGGAAGGATTTTTCTAACTCATGAAATGAAATCTTATTTGCAATGCAGAAAGACAGATTTTATTGTTTTAGAGCTTTTATGCACTGCAAGTTATCATAGAGCTTCAATGCACATAACTACCAGTTTAGAGCTTCGAGGACCACTAATGCTCTGTTAGTGCAAAAAATCAAATGGAGAGAATGCAAGCCCACGTGCTTAAAAGGTACTTTTTGAGTAAGAGAAAGTTGGTTTATGCAATATTAAGAGTAGAGCTTGCCCACAGGAAGGATTTTTCTAGATCATGAAATAAAATATTATTTTGCAATGCTGAAAGAGCCTTTTCAGTGTGTTACAAGTTCCAGACACAGCAAGTCATGTTGGAGCTTCAATGCACAGCCTGCTTAGTTTAGAGATTCTATGAGCAGGTAGTCTTTCTGAGCAAATGAAGAGAAAGTAAGCCCACATGTGCTGCAAAGCTTCTTTCCTAGTGAGAGAAAGTTTGTTTATGCAGTGTTAAGAGCAAAGCTTTCCCACATGAAGGATTTTTCTTACTCGTGAAATAAAACGTTATTTGCAATGCACAAAGACAGATTTTAATGTTTTAGAGCTTTTATGCACTGCAAGTTATATTACCTCTTCAATGCACATAATTGCCAGTTCAGAGCTTCGAGGACCACTAATGCTCTGTTAGAGCAAAAAATCAAATGGAGAGAATGCAAGCCCACATGTGTTTAAAAGGTACATTCTGAGTAAGAGAAAGTTGGTTTATGCAATATTAACAGTAAAGCTTGCCCACAGGAAGAATTTTTCTACCTCATGAAATGAAATATTATTTTGCAATGCAGAAAGAGCCTTTTCAGTGTATTACAAGTTCCACATACAGCAAGTCATGTTGGAGCTTCAATGCACAGCCTGCTTAGTTTAGAGATTCTATGAGCACTAATGCTGTGGTAGTGTTTCTGAGCAAACGAAGAGAAAGCAAGCCCACATGTGCTGCACAGCTTCTTTCCTAGTGAGAGAAAGTTGGTTTATGCAATGTTAAGAGCAAAGCTTGCCCACAGGAAGGATTTTTCTAATTAATGAAATTAAATCTTATTTGCAATGCAGAACGAGCCTTCTCAGTGTGTTACAAGTTCCAGATACAGCAAGTCATGTTGGAGCTTCAATGCACAGCCTGCTTAGTTTAGAGATTCAATGAGCACTAATGCTGTGAGAAAGTTGGTTTATGCAATATTAAGAGCAAAGCTTTCCCACATGAAGGATTTTTCTTTCTCGTGAAATGAAACATTATTTGCAATGCACAAAGACAGATTTTAATGTTTTAGAGCTTTTATGCACTGCAAGTTATGTTATCTCTTCAATGCACATATTTGCCAGTTTAGAGCCTCGAGGACCACTAAAGCTCTGATAGAGTAAAAAATCAAATGGAGAGAATGCAAGCCCTCATGTGTTTAAAAGGAAAGTTCTAAGTAAGAGAAATTGGTTTATGCAATATTAAGAGTTAAGCTTGCCCACAGGAAGTATTTGTCTAACTCATGAAATGAAATATTATTTTGCAATGCAGAAAGAGCCTTTTCAGTGTTTTACAAGTTCCAGACACAGCAAGTCATGTTACAATCCCACGTGTGCTGCAGAGCTTCTTTCCTAGTGAGAGAAAGTTGGTTTATGCAGTGTTAAGAGCAAAGCTTTCCCACATGAAGGATTTTTCTTACTCATGAAATGAAATGTTATTTGCAATGCAGAAAATACAGATTTTAATGTTTTAGAGCTTTTATGCACTGCAAGTTATGTTAGCTCTTCAATGCACATAATTGCCTGTTCAGAGTTTCGAGGACCACTAATGCTCTGTTAGAGCAAAAAATCAAATGGAGAGAATGCAAGCCCTCATGTGCTTAAGAGGTACGTTCTGAGTAAGAGAAAGTTGGTTTATGCAATATTAAGAGTTAAGCTTGCCCACAGGAAGGATTTGTCTAACTCGTGAAATGAAATATTTTGCAATGATGAAAGAGCCTTTTCATTGTGTTACAAGTTCCAGATACAGCAAATCATGTTAGAGCTTCAATGGCCTTAGTTTAGAGATTCTATTAGCACTAATGCTGTGGTAGTGTTTCTGAGCAAATTAAGAGAAAGCAAGCCCACATGTGATTAAACGGTACTTTCTGAGTAAGAGAAAGTTGGTTTATGCAATATTAAGAGTAAAGCTTACCCACAGGAAGGATTTTTCTAACTCATGAAATTAAATCTCATTTTGCAATGCAGAAAGACAGATTTTAATGTTTTAGAGCTTTTATGCACTGCAAGTTATGTTAGCTCTTCAATGCACATAATTGCCAGTTCAGAGCTTCGACGACCACTAATGCTCTGTTAGAGCAAAAAAGCAAATGGAGAGAATGCAAGCCCTCATGTGTTTAAACGGTACGTTCTGAGTAAGAGAAAGTTGGTTTATGCAATATTAAGAGTAAAGCTTGCCCACAAGAAGTATTTTTCTAACTCATGAAATGAAATCTTATTTGCAATGCAGAAAGAGCGTTTTCAGTGTGTTAGAAGTTCCAGATACAGCAAGTCATGTTGGAGCTTCAATGCACAGCCTGCTTAGTTTAGAGATTCTATGAGCACTAATTCTGTGGTAGTGTTTCTGAGCAAATGAAGAGAAAACAAGCCCACACGTACTGCATAGCTTCTTTCCCACTGAGAGAAAGTTGGTTTATGCAGTGTTAAGAGCAAAGCTTTCCCACATGAAGGATTTTTCTTACTCGTGAAATGAA
>NW_015551110.1:114672-119400 GCF_001515605.1 Sinocyclocheilus anshuiensis
GAAACAGGAGGTTGATTTCATACATGTCCTCATATGAGGACACCGGGACTAAAAGCATGTTTATTATGCATTTTGTGAGACAACAAATTAAAAGGGAAAGAAAATATATTTCAATATTCCTATGAAATATTATATATTATTATGAAAATCTTGTCAATTATTACTCTCAATATTACACTTCTTTTTCATTACATGTAGCATAACTTATGAATGAAATATCATTTTTGTATTTTTGTTTAAAAAAAAATGTAATGCTCTAAACAATGTAATGACATCAAAAAATAAAAACATTTTTCCTAAAATGTTTTGCCGGGTCTTAAGAGGTTAATGAGTACACACGTAATGTAAAGACTGTTTAATTCATACTGGAAGCCGGAGGGTGCTCTTGCACAGAAACTCCACATATCCATAGCAGAAGAAATACTACTGACCACGCTTCAGGAAGGTATCCAGTTATCGCTGAATAAAACGCACAACGGAGAAAGAGAAATTTTTACTGATGAAACTTGAGGAAAATAAACATACGATTTCACAAAATATAAGGTTTATCTGTGTTCTTCAATCTTGGGTATTTTTTATAAGGAAATTCAGACCGATTTGTTGTGCACTGTACAGCCCTAACCAAAGCAGTTAACGTTACAGCTCGAGCTACTCATTTAGCGATATAGGCTGCTCCTCAATTTAACGTCCGCTTTCCGCGATGTCGCTCCACACTGTCGCACACAGAAATATGTCAACAACTAGACTTTATCGTTATTATCGCAGGAAGACTAATTCTTATCGTGGGGAGAATTTTTACCGGTATATCGCAACCGATAAGATATCGCCATCCCTACCGATCACACAAATTAATGAAAAACTTATGGACTTTTTAGTAACACCTACAGTGCCACCAAAACAACATGACGAAAGAGAGCTTTTCCTTCTACGTTTAGCACCTCAAATTAAATCTTTGGGAAAAAGAGAACAAACCAGAGCCAAAATAGAGATGCTATGTATCCTGGATGACCTGGAGTCAGGCACATCAAGTGCCAGGTGTGCTTAGTTACCACACAGGACCACCACTGTTTGCTAGCTGGAATGCTCCACATTAAAATATTGTGGCACCCTCAGCTTCCTCAACATATCTTGTGCCATATTCATAGTTATAGTTCAATGAGATGTAATATATTTGTTTATTTATATTTATAGTTATAATTCAATGAGATGTAATTTATTTATTTGTCTGTCTGTCAGTTTTGCTTGCTTGCTTGGTTGATTGATTTGGAAATTGTTTCCTAATCCTGTTTTATGTTTTAGATTACATAACTGACACTGTTACTGCAATTATTTTTATTAAAAGTATGCATGTGCACATTACTGTGCTGTCTTGTCATATGGCTCACATGGTCAAATCTATTTAATGAATTACTGTTTTGAAATAATTTATTCTTTCTTCCAACAACATAATATAATTTCAGTGTAAATCAGATATACAAATAGGTTAAATGGAAAATTGCTTACCTCAGTGTCACTGCAAGTTTTTCCTTTGGCCCAGTGTACAGACATCCCTGTGATGTCAGGTCCAATAATTGACAGCAGGTCCTCCATTTGCTGTATACTCATTCTGAAGTACTGCAGGTGCTTTTCCGGGCTTATTCGCAATCGCAGCTGCTGAATAAGGTGGTGGTAAGCGCCATATTGAATCCTTTTTTTTCATTTAGAGGGTGTACCCAAATGCGATTGACTTTTTTTTGTATTCTACCATGTAAAAGTATACACACATTTATGTCTGATGCACTGTTCTTGGCAACTAGGGAATACACAGCCCTGTATATTTTTATATCTAGGACTATACAAACATTCAGTGGCCACAACATGGTATTATCTATGATATTCTTTATTTTCATCAGATCAGATCAGATTATTTTATGTAAGAAATACATAGTGCATCATTTAGAAGTGAATATTCTTTATGACCATGAAAATTAAAAAATATATAAAAAAATATATACTATAAACTGTACACTAGTGCATTTGTTTCATTTAAATAAAAACTTTACAAGGTGTTTGTTTACGTTTTCACTCAGGCTGGCTAGCTAAAACGTTAGCGAAACAAATAATACTGCTACTGTGTAACAGTTGCCTAGAGACAACAGATAGCCTACAACAAAACAGTAACAGACTTAACATAATACAGCTTCTTTTCTTTGATTAACGTTCAAAACTCAGCTATTATCAATAAAAATAAATAAAGAATGGTAATAAATGAAGTTAAAACTCACCCACCTTGCAGCTCAGAACTTCATTAGACGCACGCGACGCTGTGTGCAACCGGCTTAATACATATTTTGAAGCGTCTCGTCCATCAGCTACTGTAATGGTGGAACGACGGCGTGACAAAACAAAAAAAATCAGCTTTTAAAAAATGCGCTATGAGACTTCCGCTCTTTTGCGTTCCATTTTGGAACGTTCGAACATCGCGATGACGTCACTCGCCGGTCGCAGAGTCGCCCGACTCGCCTCACAGTTGGTGATCGTGAGAATCTGAGCGTTTGTGGAGATTGGCACTTGAGGGAGATTGCAGAGCGGTAGAAAAACTCTACTTGCGAAAGTCTGCAGACAGAAACGGATAAAGTACAAACTAAATCTACACAGAGTTCGTCCACTCTCGGCATCAAGATGTGCACAGCGTCTGAGTCCGTGCCTAAAGGCGGTGTTCATGAGACAGAAGCGGCTGCGTGGCTGGATAACATCAGCTTCTGCAGCGGCTTCTGTCAGTGGATCGAAGAGTTGCTCGATTCACTGCCAGCTGACTCCCAGCAGCCTGTGGAGTCAACAAGGGCTTCAGCAGCAGAAGCAGTGAGTGTACTGCCTTCTGCTGAGAACAGCCCCCCAACAGGTCCGATTAGTATTAACAACTGAACTTTCATCTCATTATAAAATAAGCCACATTTTATTGCCGGGAAATACGTGCATTATATTTTTTTGTGACAAATATTGTAGTCAAATATTTGCATTACAGATTTTATTGATTAGTTAGGAAAATTACCATTTGTATAACCACAGTTTTACTACAAGTACCATAGTCAAACTATGGTTAGCATAGCAAAAGTATGGTTAATTTGTGGTTACCATGGTTTACCTATATAGGAACCATGGTTAATTTTCATAAGGGGTTATGCACTGTTCACACAAAACACGTTTCTGAATTCCTCTGAGCTGCTTTTTCATTGTTTTCTATGTTAACATGCACTAGATAGACACCTTTTGATGTTTAATCTGTGGTCAGATACTGTATGTGGTCTAATACTTTCCTCTTTGTTTTTCTTCAATGAAGAAATTCCTACTCGAGGCAACAGGAGGAGCAGAATCCATGCCTTCTTCAAGAGAGCGTGGAAAGCCGTTAAGAAGCCGTTCCTCCGTTGCAGACGGACAAGAGTGGAGTCTAATCCCGAACCAGCGTCTGTCCCGGGCCCCTCTGGGCTCCAGAACGTGCCTGACACCGAGCCGGCATCTGCCCCAGGTCTTCCCAATTGGGAGCCAACTACTGGTGAGTGTGATGTCAGCTCTACCCTTATTTTCTATTATTTTTAGTTTGTAATTCTGATATCACCTAACATGTAAACTTTAACCATGTACATATAGTTTGCTCGTTGTTTAAGAGACATATTCCAGCAGTGCTATTATATAAGACCTGTAATCCTGCAACATCTTGTGTTTTCCAGAATCTTTGTACAGTTTATACACACTGCAGGATTTGATAGGAAAGGGAAGCTTTGGCAAGGTGTTCAAGGCAATACGAAAATCCGACGGCCAAGAGGTAACATGCTTTCACTGAACATTATCCTTATGTAGAGAACCATGTCCACTCCATTCAAATATGTATGTTTAAAATAAAGTACATAATGAAGAATTTGAGAAAAATTATATTTTTCATCTCTTTGCAGGTTGCCATCAAAAGACTGTGCAAATGGAACAACAGCCGTTATCTTGAAATTGTAAATTGGCAAAGATTAAAGAATACATATTTAGTTGACATATTTAAAAGTGCGCACAAACTTGCGAGAAATTTCGCTGTACTTTATACATATAGGCAATAGGGCATCTTCTTTTCTGCTAATGTGACCGCACCTTAAGGGTTTTACTGTAGTTAACACACCACAAATAAAAGTAAAAGGTAAAGCCTAGAAGTTCCAAAGAGGCTCTAAAAAATACTAAAGAATTGTAAAATCTCTCCGCCTTTTTCCTGTGTAAAAATGGGCGTGGCCATTTGTAAATTCTATGGGTCTAGCTTCCAGTCTCATCCGCGTCCAGCTGTTTTTAGCTGTACAAAACAGTTCGTTTTGCTGCTTGATATTGAAAATTGGTGTGTCTTACCATATTATTTTAATATATTATCTTAATTATGAACACACTGGTTTGTAGTGCAAACAGTTCCCTTTCATGGGAACTTCGAACTGCGTCCTCTAGGGGTCGCTATGGGGAACGCCTCGTCGTGACCCGTGTCTGAAGCATACATTGAAAAAACACTAACTCGTTGGCCGGCGACAGCCATGACGTCACTACCGGTGCGACTATAGTATAAATAGGCGCCGGGAGCACACATCATTCTTTTCTTCGTCTTCATTGACTGTTTTGTTTGAAGCGTGCATTTCTGTGGTAAGAGCAATCTCTATTTATCTCATTATGGCGAGCACTAGCAAAGCATTTAAGGATGTGTGCATCCGTGTTGACGTTGTTTAACAT
>NW_015551110.1:119429-127089 GCF_001515605.1 Sinocyclocheilus anshuiensis
TCCCCATAGCGACCCCTAGAGGACGCAGTGTCTCGTTCCCTACTCAGGGAACCATGGTTACATACGTAACCTGAGACGTTTTACCGTTTATTGCATGTTGTTATTCTTCTCGTTATTTAACTACAGCGGTACAATGAACCAGAAGTCTCGCCAAAGGTGGATAGCTAACTAACCGTTTGTTGTCTTTTCCTCTAGCCTGGTTGTTCCATACCTCTGCCTAGAGAAGTGACGCTGATGCTCATGTTGAGGTGTCCTCCAGTAAGCCCCTACGTCATTCAAATGTACGAGTGGTTTGATCGGCCCAAGATCTTCTCGCTTGTTCTGGAGTGCCCTCAACCATGCATGGTCCTGCGAAAGTTCATCGAGGATTCGTCAGGACTGATCGAACCGATCGCATGCAGCTTAATGCGGCAGTTAGTCTTGGCGGTGCAGCACTGCATAGACCACGGCATTTTTCACAATGACATCCACGCTGACAACATCCTGGTGAACACAGATACTCTGGAGCTGAAGCTGATTGACTTCGGCGCCGCTCACCTGCTTGAGGGCGCAGGCTACGACAGCTGGAAATATTTAGGTGAGCTGGCATTTTGTATTTATTTTGTATTGTAAAATATTGGAAAACTAAGTGCGGGAAATGAAATGTTCTTGCTTGCAGGAGCAGTAGAGTACTGTCCGCCAGAGGCTTTGTCGGAGCCCAAATACTACGCCGTCCCAACAAACGTCTGGGCTCTGGGCACTACGCTGTATTTGATGGTGAACAGGCGACTGCCCTTTTCCCACGTCCAGGAAACATTGAAAGCCTCTCTTAATTCTTGGAAATCCAGTGTATCTGTCGGTGAGGAAACAGATACTGATAAACACATGCTAATGTTTCCATATAGCTTAAATTATCAGAAGGTATTTTCATACACGTCTCCTCCAAACTCTTACAGCATGCCGTGATCTGATTGGCCAGTGTCTAAACCGCAATCCAGCGAAGCGGCCGACGTTAGAGCAGATCTTACAGCACCAGTGGTTCAAAGGTCGGCTCTAGAAGGCAGGCGTGGGATTCCCTCTCTCATCTGGGTTAGACGTAATCATTCTCCATAGAGTTCAAGTACTGTCGTATTTTCAATTCTAAATTATGTTCAGAAAACGAAGCAGTTATTGAACAGTACTGAACTGACCGCAGGCCACTTTAATGTTCTGGTCTTATTATAAACAACATAGTAATATAATAATATGACTCGGCTGAAGAACACTGGACTAGACAAGTGGAAACAAGAGACAAAAATGATTCCAAATGTTCTTGAGACCATGAACCCGAACAGACCTCTAAAGGACCAGTGTGGCCATTTCTAAAAAATGTAAATAACTTTGCAATATTTCAAAGGCAAATTCTTGTTCAAACACATTTTCCGGTCTCAGTCTGGCCCGGTGTAATTTGCCGTGAATGGCACTGAATTGGTCATGATTTTCACATATGAATGCAGCGCTTCCAGGTTCTTCAGTCAAGTAGCTTCTAATGATGGACATAATCAGCGCTGCGTCTCTAATGACCTGTTAAGCTTTACATTTACATTAGCATTGCATTTAGTAATTTAGCAGATGTCATAAAAAGAAAATAATAGAAAAAAGTAAAAAGTAATAAAAAGAAAACAAGAAGATAAAATAGAAATAGAATAGACAATGCTAGTGTTAGAGGGTTAATTTTTTAACAATTTAACATAAAAAAAAAGAATAGAAATAGAATATACAATGCTAGTGTTAAAGGGGTTAATTTTGTAACAATTTAACATTTAAAAAAATAATAGAAATAGAATATACAATGCTAGTGTTAAAGGGGTTAATTTTGTAACAATTTAACATTTAAAAAAATAATAGAAATAGAATATACAATGCTAGTGTTAAAGGGGTTAATTTTGTAACAATAAAAAAAAAAAAAATTAATAATAGAAATAGAATATACAATGCTAGTGTTAGAGACACTAGAAAAAATTTTTTTTTTTTAAATAATAGAAATAGAAATAACATGGTCGGGTCATATTCACACCTTAAATGAACCGTAGCAGAGTTCGTTTGGAAGCGGACCGAGACCACCTCTTCAGCTGGGTCTCGGTACGGTTGTTTGCTCCGCACCCGAGTACGATTGCTGTACTCACACCTGCCAAAAAGGTCCGCACCAAGAGGGGAAACGAACTTGAGTTCGATTCAATCTGACCAAACAAGACAGGTGTGAATACACCCTTAATGGCAAAGTGGTCATATTTCTTTTCGTTTCTTTATTAATGTAATTTAGAAATATGTTTGGAACATTCTATGTTTGTTAAATTCAAGTTTTAGTTTTTTAAAGGAATGACCAAGCGTCCAGCGGCAGGAAGCGCCATGAGCATATGTTTGATCAATTTAGCCTTCTTCTCAAATCAACACGACTTGCCTAAAATAAAATCTATGGATAAAAAAAACACTTCATGCTTTTCACCATATTAATTTAAAAATTTAACCTAGATAAATGTGCGCTATTAGGTGCATATCTGATCGTCTGTGCGGAGATTGGAAGCTGAAGCGCTTTACTGGACATGGAGGCGCCAGCGCAATCTAATTTTTTTTTCTTAATAACAGTGGTAACTAAAAAATACGCTTACGTCATTTTTGCTCATAAAGGTAAGATTATACATCATTCAGAACTGCAAAGGGTCTACTTTTATTTGTGTGCACTCACAATATCGAGAAAGCGTAAAAAAACTACTTTTGTAAAAAAAACAAGAAAACAATCAGGATGCGCATTTTGCGTCTCTGACTTGAGCAGGAGGGCTTCACAAAAATGAACCGAAACTCAGCGAATACTTGGCTCATAGATATGATAAACATATCTATAAAATGCTTTGAATTACTACTTTAAAACGAAATAATTCAAATCGAAAACAAAAACTAATTCATAATGTAATCCGTAAAGAGGCATTTCTCGCTAAAGGCGCGTCCAGTTGAGGAGATGGAGAGTCAGGATCGACAAATTAATCTTTGTGACACTGACTCAGAAAACACTAGTTTATTAACGAATAATTCAAATATCCCCTCACTATTTTTTATTATTTTTATTTTTTACTTTTTTTGTTGTTGTTTGTTTTGGGTTTTTTTGGCCGCTGTGCCAAAATTGTGTTTGCATTCACTACAAATAGCCTATGGCGGCATTTTAGTGCCACGCTGAAAAATAACTAAAAATTAACGTCATAATATTTTAGGAATATAGTAAATAAAAAAAATTATATTATATTATATTATATTATACTATATTATATATTGTGTGAAGTTAATGTGAAAATTCCACCTATTCTCCGCCAAAAAAAAAAAAAAGTCTGTGGCATCCAACCTGTCATTCTTCATATTTAACATGAAAAACAGCAATAAAACGTAGACTTATGACATTTTTTGAAGCTCTGATTGATCGATTTCATGAGACATTCGTTTGACTTAAATTGTTCTGATTTTTTAAACATGCATTCAAATATTCATGTTTATTTCGTGCTGCAAATATTAAAGAAGAAAATATAATTGATTCATATGCAGCTTGAACTGAGGCAAATTATTTCACTACAAATTAAAGAGCGTAAAAAGACATTTATTGTTTGTATTTTGTCATAAAATTGACAGAAGGCTGAGACTTTGTATTAACAAAGCACAAAGCTGCGATTATTGAGTGGCGGCATCCAACCTGTCATTCTTCATATTTAACATGAAAAACAGCAATAAAACGTAGACTTATGACATTTTTTGAAGCTCTGATTGATCGATTTCATGAGACATTCGTTTGACTTAAATTGTTCTGATTTTTTAAACATGCATTCAAATATTCATGTTTATTTCGTGCTGCAAATATTAAAGAGGAAAATATCATTGATTCATGCCACTGCTGGCAAATTATCTCACAACAAATTAAAGAGCGTAAAAAATTTTTTCTATATGTGCCAGGGGCTGACTTGCTACGCCAGAGCTGGGAGACGAACTGTAATGTGGCAGACGTAGACGTCACGTTCAGGCAGATGAACTGTAATGTGGCTGACGTAGACCTCACCTTCATGCAGACGAACTGTAAAGTGGCAGACGCAGACGTCCCGTTCATGCAGACGTCCTGTTCGACAGACGCAGACGTCATGTTCAGGCAGACGAACTGTAAAGTGGCAGACGCAGACGTCCCGTTCATGCAGACGTCCTGTTCGACAGACGCAGACGTCATGTTCAGGCAGACGAACTGTAAAGTGGCAGACGCAGACGTCCCGTTCATGCAGACGTCCTGTTCGACAGACGCAGACGTCATGTTCAGGCAGACGAACTGTAAAGTGGCAGACGCAGACGTCCCGTTCATGCAGACGTCCTGTTCGACAGACGCAGACGTCATGTTCAGGCAGACGAACTGTAAAGTGGCAGACGCAGACGTCCCGTTCATGCAGACGTCCTGTTCGACAGACGCAGACGTCATGTTCAGGCAGACGAACTGTAAAGTGGCAGACGCAGACGTCCCGTTCATGCAGACGTCCTGTTCGACAGACGCAGACGTCATGTTCAGGCAGACGAACTGTAAAGTGGCAGACGCAGACGTCCCGTTCATGCAGACGTCCTGTTCGACAGACGCAGACGTCATGTTCAGGCAGACGAACTGTAAAGTGGCAGACGCAGACGTCCCGTTCATGCAGACGTCCTGTTCGACAGACGCAGACGTCATGTTCAGGCAGACGAACTGTAAAGTGGCAGACGCAGACGTCCCGTTCATGCAGACGTCCTGTTCGACAGACGCAGACGTCATGTTCAGGCAGACGAACTGTAAAGTGGCAGACGCAGACGTCCCGTTCATGCAGACGTCCTGTTCGACAGACGCAGACGTCATGTTCAGGCAGACGAACTGTAAAGTGGCAGACGCAGACGTCCCGTTCATGCAGACGTCCTGTTCGACAGACGCAGACGTCATGTTCAGGCAGACGAACTGTAAAGTGGCAGACGCAGACGTCCCGTTCATGCAGACGTCCTGTTCGACAGACGCAGACGTCATGTTCAGGCAGACGAACTGTAAAGTGGCAGACGCAGACGTCCCGTTCATGCAGACGTCCTGTTCGACAGACGCAGACGTCATGTTCAGGCAGACGAACTGTAAAGTGGCAGACGCAGACGTCCCGTTCATGCAGACGTCCTGTTCGACAGACGCAGACGTCATGTTCAGGCAGACGAACTGTAAAGTGGCAGACGCAGACGTCCCGTTCATGCAGACGTCCTGTTCGACAGACGCAGACGTCATGTTCAGGCAGACGAACTGTAAAGTGGCAGACGCAGACGTCCCGTTCATGCAGACGTCCTGTTCGACAGACGCAGACGTCATGTTCAGGCAGACGAACTGTAAAGTGGCAGACGCAGACGTCCCGTTCATGCAGACGTCCTGTTCGACAGACGCAGACGTCATGTTCAGGCAGACGAACTGTAAAGTGGCAGACGCAGACGTCCCGTTCATGCAGACGTCCTGTTCGACAGACGCAGACGTCATGTTCAGGCAGACGAACTGTAAAGTGGCAGACGCAGACGTCCCGTTCATGCAGACGTCCTGTTCGACAGACGCAGACGTCATGTTCAGGCAGACGAACTGTAAAGTGGCAGACGCAGACGTCCCGTTCATGCAGACGTCCTGTTCGACAGACGCAGACGTCATGTTCAGGCAGACGAACTGTAAAGTGGCAGACGCAGACGTCCCGTTCATGCAGACGTCCTGTTCGACAGACGCAGACGTCATGTTCAGGCAGACGAACTGTAAAGTGGCAGACGCAGACGTCCCGTTCATGCAGACGTCCTGTTCGACAGACGCAGACGTCATGTTCAGGCAGACGAACTGTAAAGTGGCAGACGCAGACGTCCCGTTCATGCAGACGTCCTGTTCGACAGACGCAGACGTCATGTTCAGGCAGACGAACTGTAAAGTGGCAGACGCAGACGTCCCGTTCATGCAGACGTCCTGTTCGACAGACGCAGACGTCATGTTCAGGCAGACGAACTGTAAAGTGGCAGACGCAGACGTCCCGTTCATGCAGACGTCCTGTTCGACAGACGCAGACGTCATGTTCAGGCAGACGAACTGTAAAGTGGCAGACGCAGACGTCCCGTTCATGCAGACGTCCTGTTCGACAGACGCAGACGTCATGTTCAGGCAGACGAACTGTAAAGTGGCAGACGCAGACGTCCCGTTCATGCAGACGTCCTGTTCGACAGACGCAGACGTCATGTTCAGGCAGACGAACTGTAAAGTGGCAGACGCAGACGTCCCGTTCATGCAGACGTCCTGTTCGACAGACGCAGACGTCATGTTCAGGCAGACGAACTGTAAAGTGGCAGACGCAGACGTCCCGTTCATGCAGACGTCCTGTTCGACAGACGCAGACGTCATGTTCAGGCAGACGAACTGTAAAGTGGCAGACGCAGACGTCCCGTTCATGCAGACGTCCTGTTCGACAGACGCAGACGTCATGTTCAGGCAGACGAACTGTAAAGTGGCAGACGCAGACGTCCCGTTCATGCAGACGTCCTGTTCGACAGACGCAGACGTCATGTTCAGGCAGACGAACTGTAAAGTGGCAGACGCAGACGTCCCGTTCATGCAGACGTCCTGTTCGACAGACGCAGACGTCATGTTCAGGCAGACGAACTGTAAAGTGGCAGACGCAGACGTCCCGTTCATGCAGACGTCCTGTTCGACAGACGCAGACGTCATGTTCAGGCAGACGAACTGTAAAGTGGCAGACGCAGACGTCCCGTTCATGCAGACGTCCTGTTCGACAGACGCAGACGTCATGTTCAGGCAGACGAACTGTAATGTGGCAGATGCAGACGTCCTGTTCGACAGATACAGATGTCACGTTCGGCAGATGTAGACGTCACGTTTCGACAGACGCAGACGTCACGTTCATTGAGACGAGTGCATGTTACAATGTCATATTAAAGATCCCATCGGAATGCCATAGCACTGGTGTGCTGTGGCTGCAGGGCGCTGTTCGTGGTGAGCGCCGGTGTTGTGCCCATTTTCGACTATTCGCCCATTCTCTAAACCTACCAATACTAGGGGGCTAATAATCTGGCGGGGGTCAGAATTCTGCACTCCACCGGCGGCTGTAAGGTCGAGGCGTACATCTGCCGCTTCAGCTGCATGGGCTCCGTGCTCCTCGTCCACCACAGCGCCGTGGGTCAGTCGCAGCTCCGAAACATCAAGCTTTGGAGTATAAGATGGTGGTCTGTCTGTATTGACATGAAGAAACAGAACAAACTGAGAAAGACTCAATCCAGAAGAACTGTGGAGACATCCCCAAGATGCTTCAAGAAAACTTCCTGCAAAGCTACAGTGCTGTTAAGCTTTAGGCACTTGTGTAAAAATTATAATAATGTCATAAATAGATTTCCTTTATCAATTAACTTCTATTAACTAAATGAAATCAACATTTGGTGTGATTGAGCATGCTTTGCGTTTAAAGCAGCATATATATTTACATTTACATTTACATTTAGTCATTTAGCAGACGCTTTTATCCAAAGCGACTTACAAATGAGGACAATAAAAGCAGTCAAAACTAACAAAAGAGCAACAATATATAAGTGCAAATGACAAGTCTCGGTTAGCCTAATGCAGTACACGTAGCAAGGTGTATATATA
>NW_015551110.1:127496-127855 GCF_001515605.1 Sinocyclocheilus anshuiensis
TGATAGAAGTGGCTGGAAGACCTGCCAAGAGAGCATTGCAATAGTCCAGCCTGGATAGAACAAGAGCTTGAACAAGGAGTTGTGTTGCATGTTCTGAAAGAAAGGGCCTGATCTTCATATATATAACATATATATACTGTTTATATACAGTGTAATTGTCAGACTCTGTTCCATGTTTTGTGTGTGTCCTGCTCCCCATGTGCCTTCCCATGCCCTTATTTGGTTAGTTTCCTGTTCCTGTCCTGATTAGTTTATTTAATTTGTCCCAGGTGTTTCCCTTGGTTTTATTGCTCCCAGGTGTGTCTCGTCATCCCCTCCTCCTGTGTGTGTGTATAAAATGTGTTCCCAGTCCCAAGTTC
>NW_015551110.1:127882-130645 GCF_001515605.1 Sinocyclocheilus anshuiensis
AAGTCTTGGTGACGTATTCTCCAGCGTCTCCTCGTTCCTCGTGTGTGTGTGCAACGTGACAGTAATATAATATACACTGACACTACGAGTCAGCATTTTTTTGCAGTGGTGGAAATGAGCTTCTATACACTTTTTTTTTTTTTTAAAACCAGAAAAGGTTTTAGATTTTATTATAATGTTAATAAAAAAAAAAAAAAACTTGTATACTTTTACTGCTGTGTTTTTGTGTTTACTTGGTTTTTATTTAGTGTTTATGTAACTCTAGCCTTAGATGCTGACTTGGCAATAAAATAAATAACTACTACTCTCTCTCAGGAGCTGTGTAAGGATGGCGTGGAGGCTGACAGCAGTCCTCAGTTACTGGTGGATTTCTGGGAGGCTCTGTTAGTAGTATCCTCTCATGAATCCATCATCCAGGAGCTGCTGTTTCGTCTCACGTCCGTCTATATCGACAGTATCATGCGCAGAGATTGCTCCGGCGTCAAAGCCCTCAAAACTGCTGAGGATCTGGTGAGCGAGATAATGCACCCTAACACAGCAGGTGTTGAGAGTGCTTGTTTCTAGGTGATTACTGGAGTGTTGTGGGTGTTTGCTAGGGCAGGGGTTTTCTAAGTGGGGTCCAGTGACCACCAAGGGGCAGCAACTGAGGGCTGGGGGGTCTGTTGAAAAGTTTAGAGAAAAATCATGAAACAAATGTAAAAATTAATAGATAATAAAAAGGGACTAAAATAAAGCATTTGATCAAAATAATACATAAATAAGTGATTTAAATTATATATCTTACAGCACTACGTAATGTAGAAAAACTACTAGTGAGTAGAAAAAAATGTAATAGTGTAATTAAATATGATTCAATTAAATAATACACATAATTAAATATTTTTCAACTAATGTTTTGCACATTTATAATTATTTTTGACAGTATAAATTTTGACTTTATACATGACAATATATACCCTCAGATATTTCTAAATAATATTTGTACTTGGGGGTCCATGGCATCTAAACCATTGAAAACCTCACAGGACACTAGGACATTCTGGGGGGTTTAAGGGGGTTGCTAGATTTTAGTCAAGTCTAGTCAAGTCAAACTTTACAGTGAGAAATATCACAGAATCTATATAAAAAGTGAAAGTGACATGACGTGTAGCCAAGTATGGTGACCCATACTCAGAATTTGTGCTCTGCATTTACCCAAGTTCTTCCACACTGACTGAGTCAATCATTTCTTTTTGAACCTTGCCTTATACACAGAGGCATTGTCATGTTAAAAAAGGGTCCTGTCCAAACTGTTGCTGTAAAATTAGAAGCACACAATTCCCTAGAATATCATTATATGCTTAAACATTAAGATTTGCACTCATGGAAATGACTAAAGTAGTCAAACCTGTTCATTAGAAGGGGGTGTCCCAATACTTTTGGCAGTATATAGTGCGTATCTACAAGCAATATTTATTTTTGCCTTGGCAGACACATCTAAATAAGAAAATACAGACTATTTTTATGCCTAATTTAGCTTACAAAGACTTTAATGTCCCTCATTCCAGTTTAAAATCCATCAAATGTTTCTCGATGTCCAGATAAACTCCTGCTCTCATTATGGGATGTTGTATCCGTGGCTGAGCATCCTGACGCCTGTCCACCAGGAGGACCTGCACAAACTTCAGGTGTGTCCTGATAAATTTCTTTCTTTCTGGCAAGCGACATCATTAAATGATTCATATCAAGGTCCTCGAGGAAGTGCAGGCAGATCAGCTGAAGTAAAGGCCTAGTTTAACCTCAGCTCAGGAGATAATTCCTTAAAAGTTCACCCAAAAAATGACAAATCAGTCTTCATTTACTCAGCCTGATGTCATTGGCTATGTCTTTCTCATGTGGAACACGATAGAAGATATTTTGTTGAATATTGGCATCCAGTTGGTACATTTATTGCTCTCTCCTCTCTGTGTGCAGTCTCTGCTGCGTGGCCCAACACTGGAGGTCTTGTCCATCTTGCCTCTGCTGGAGCAACTGTCCGACTCTGACAGCACTGGTCTCAGTGTGCATGTGCTCTGTGCCACCAAACTGGGCCAACACGAGACATCCATCGACAGACGCCTAGACCGATGTCTGCAGGCCATCATCAGCTACGCCAACTATGAGCTACAGAACGACAAACTGGTAACACACTTAACCGCTCCAGTGATAAGGCATAAGGCTTCTAGCTACACATGCTCAATTTGTGCACTGCATTCTCAAATGCAAATCTTTAGAAGGGTTTGGAATCAGAGGTGACGTGACACAATAAATGGTGTCTCTGTTAATAATTTCTCTTCGCCGGCCGCTCTCTCTCCAGTCTCTGTGGTGGCAGAAGCTTTTCCCTGAGGTCTGGGACAGGATAAGAGCAACAGGAAATGATAACACCATCCTCCTCTCAGCGCTCACAGGTAGCAGTCGTTTTATGCTTCTGTTTGTCCGAACAACTGGATGAATTTGGCTGCTCGTGGAAAGTTGTCTTTTTTCTACTTCTAAATGTTGTGGCGGCCAAGGAGTTCCTGGACTTGCTGCCGGATGATGGAACGGCTTGTTTCTTCCAGCCACATCTACTCGAATGCAGCCAACGAAATCTCATGATATTTAGCATTTATTTTAGATAATCAGTGAATCAACACTACTGCTGCTTAGAATAGTGATAGCCAAAAAAATAGTTGAATAGTGAGCATGAACTGATCAGAAGTACGTGTTACAATTATTAATATAGTCTGGAATGTTTTAAGTTTACTT
>NW_015551110.1:130881-143067 GCF_001515605.1 Sinocyclocheilus anshuiensis
ATATATATATATATATATATATATATATATATATATATATGTGAATGTATTTTGTAGTCTGTATTTATATATAATGATTTTGATCGATTTTTCAATTGTTAGGCTTGTACTGTTTTTATTTGAATGTTTGTCAAATATTTGTGTGCACATTACCCATAATGCAGCTGTCATCTGATTTCTCAGAATGAACATTATAAAGTGTCCTTTTTAGTTTTTTTATTAAATTATATTCAAATACAGAATGTTATGTGTAGCTCGTTTTGTAAACATTATCGTATACTGTGTATATTTGTTATATTTTAAAGCTACAGTAACAAAATTCATGTCTTTCTTTTACTATTTTCTTACTGAGTCAACCCTATTTAATGTCTTCTTTCCTTATCTTATTGTGCAAAAAAGAAAAAAAATTCTTTAATTTGATTAGATGGTGAAGGTTATGAAGTAAAATTATTTTGAATGCCATGTTGATTTCAATAGTATTTTTAAGCAAGCCAGAAATGTTTTTCTGCTCTTTCGCAAAACACAAAGTAATTCAAATAACTACAAGTGTTTATTTAGAAAAATCATGGGCAAGAATTAACACAAACGTCCTTTTACAGGCATATAGAATTTCAACCACTACCAAACAAACCCAGGAAGCCCCTCCTTTTTCCTAAAAAAATAAAGAAAATGACATTATTTAGTTTGTGTAGTTGGTAAAGTATGCCCATTTAATTAATCACGAAACAAACATTTGTGTAACTGGGCTTGCATGTGACAACATGCCCCGCTCTCACTTTATGTATTAAAGAGCTGGAGTGTAAGCTTCGCATAACAGGGTAGTAAAACATGTTATTCTTTCTTGTACATCCAATTACTAAATCTCATAAACGTGGCAACTCACCATCTTTCTCGAGTACGGTGTATGTGGTCTCCATTCCGGCCTGGATGTGGTCGGTGACATGACAGTGCAGGAGCCAGGTGCCAGAATACAGCGGACGCATGGTGACTGTCTGGAACGTCCCGGGAAACAGATCAAACACGTCTGCTCGATGTGTGCCGCTGACCTGCGGGAAAAGCCCATGGTCATCACACTGATGCTCTAGAAGATTTTTTTACATGTGTGAAAATGTGAGTGGGATGGATGGATAACCTTGTAGTCAAAGCTATGGCCGTGGAAGTGTGCAGTGTGTATGTCCACCTCGTTTCCCATTCCCATCAGATACCAGTACACTTTATCTCCAACCTTCATGTTCAGGCCTTTAAGATTGCCGTAGACTAAACCATTGATTCCTGTGATGAACAACGGAATAACCACTAGTTTATCATCAACACATCAGGCCTATCTTAACATTTTGGCCATTTTACACTAGAGCTTTTGGTGACTAATAATAACAGGAATGTTGCTTATATTTTAATGCTGAGGCAATGATATTTTAATTAAGAAAGGACATTTTACAGGGTGTGTTTAACAGTACTAAAAGTGCTAGAACCACTCTATGAGAAGTTCTCAATTATTTGAGAATTAAAATGCAGTCTTACTAACTGTCTGACATGTCCTCATCCTCAAAAACCATGACCAAAATCATGCAACCCAGAGACATTGAACTCACCATGCATCTTGTTGCTTTCGATAAACTCTTCATCCTCCTTCAGTGCATTGGGAGGGTTTTTAACATGAGCTTTTATGTTGTCATCCAGATACCAAGATTCATTCTCATCAAAGACCACGAAGAGCAGAGCGAACTCCTCGATCTCTTTCTTCAGCCCCAGTGTACGTGCCAGGCTCTTCTTGCAGATGACCAGCGGACCGATCAAGCCACTGTACATGTCCTGCATGAGAAGACAGATCTCATCAGACTAGACCGATCAGATAGACTCTGGTTGCTTTCCAAAACTTCTACAGATATAAGTGTGTTACCTTCTAAGACACCTTTTTTGGACCAAATTCTAAGGCAGCGTCACATTTGCACTGAATGCATTTCAAATAAATTATCCAAAATGGTGGACGAGTCAAGAGAAATGTTGATGAACTACATTTCATATACTACTGAAAAAAGTAAAACAAATGCATTCAGTTAATTTAAACTGGCCCGTTTTATATTTTGTGTACTCTCAGCTATCATGCTTTTAGCTTAGCAATATGCTAACGTCAAACTCTGTTGAAAACAACTGTGACTGAAGTCTCCTTTGCACTTCGAAGGCAGAGTTTTAATTTCAGGATACTACACACAACCCCATCAAATAAAAAAAGTTTTTTGGCGCATTGATTACCATTTGTATAACCACAGATTTACTACAAATACCATGGTTAAGCTATGGTTAGTGTAGCAAAACCGTGATTAATTTGTGGTTACCATGGTTTAACTTTAGTAACCATGTTATTTTGGTTTTAGTTGTAGTAAAGCCATGGTTTGTTTCTTTGTTTTCTCAACATTTTTTGTTGCAATCTCTAAATAAAAATTACACAGTATTAACTTTCAGACAAACAATGACCAACAACAACAAATCTTATAAAAAAGCCTCTTGCTAATTAGTCTGCAGAACCAAACTCTAATTCAAGTAAATGCACTTTCAATTTTGGTTTAAAATAACCTAATGACGGAGACAGTCTGAGATGTAGAGGTAGCTTATTCCAGCGCTTCGGAGCTGCTACCCCTGTTGAAAAAAACTGCAAATGCCCAGTCACCACTCAATTTCAATCTAGTCCTTGGACTGTCTAGGATCATTTGATTTGCTAATCTGAGAGACCTGGATGGTTTGTATATACGAAGGAGATCCACTAAATATGGTGGGGCCAAATTCTGAAATGCTTTATATACAACAATCAATAGTTTAAAATCAATTCTGTACTGCACTGGCAACCACTGAAGTGACGTAATAAACAACACGTGACACAGATTTTAGCGAGTACCTGTTAAAAGCCTAGCAGGCGCATTTTGAACCAATTGAAGACGATTTAACAATACTTGGCTAATACCCACATACAGTGAGTTACAGTAATCCAGTTTTACAGAAATAAAAGCATGAATAACCCTTTCAAAATCACTGGAGGACAGAAACGGTTTAACCTTTGCTATTGATCTTAAATAAAAGAAACAAGATTTGACCACGGTGTTGATCTGTTTATCAAATTTCAAAGAACGATCAAATTGGACACCAAGGTTCTTCCACGCAGATTTACAGAAGGGAGCTAAATTGCCCAAGTCAAAAGAGTTTTGGGTGTCAGGAGCCCCAAACCAGATTATTTCAGTTTTGCTTTCATTCAAATTCAGATAATTTTGTGACATCCAAGATTTAACTTCTTGTAAACAACTCAATAGTGAGTCAAAAGAATAGAATAACTATGAATTATTATTTGATCTTGAGAAACTTTGAATAAATAGATTGGATAGCGATAATAAATAGATAGTGGTCATAATGACAGTCATTTCTGTCAGCCTGCCAGGAATGCAAGATCATGCAAAATCAATCGTTAGTTATTGATATTTTGATTAAAATAACAAGACATACAACTCTACATATTCAGTCACGTTTGCTCCCAGTTATTTTTGAACAAAGGGTCTCTGCTACTCAACATCCATTTGGACCCACATACAGTGAGTTACAGCAATCTAGTTTTACAGAAATAAAAGCATGAATAATACTTTCAAAATCACTGGAGGCCAGAAACAGTTTAACCTTTGCTATTGATCTTAAATAGAGGAAACAAGATTTGACCACAGAGTTGATCTGTTTATCAAATTTCAAAGAACTATCAAATTGGACACCAAGGTTCTTCCACGCAGATTTACAGAAGGGAGCTAAATTGCCCAAGTCAAAAGAGTTTTGGGTGTCAGGAGCCCCAAACCAGATTATTTCAGTTTTGCTTTCATTCAAATTCAGATAATTGTGACATACAAGATTTAACTTCATGTAAACAACTCAAAAGAGCTTTTATCCTGTTTCTGCAAAGGTAGATACACCTGAGTGTCATCTGCATAACAATGAAAAGATACTCCATGCTTATGAAATATAGAACCTAAGGGTAACATATATAATGAAAACAAGACTGGGCCGAGAATGGATCCTTGTGGGACTCCACTAGACAATGGGGCCGTTTTAGAGTAATGTTGACCAAAATGGACTGAAAACATCCTATTAAAAAGAAAGGATTTGAACCACTCAAGTGCCATACCCTACATATAAGATGAAAATGTACAAATGAGATATGAATTTGCCACCAATTTGCCAAAAGGTAAAATAGCTATGAATTGCCATAAGACGGAAAGCAAGATCATTAGGTTTTAGGAAACATCACACTTGTTTTGAACAAGGTCCCATGACCTAGTTTCACTTGGTGAAAAAGGTACCTTGATAACATCTACGGTGGAGTAATACGCTCCAACACTGCATTCCTCCTGCTCTTCTGTCGGCCCAGAATTCTTTGGGAGGTACCAGGTATAGGTCTGAGTTTCACCTTGAGTAAACAATACATGCATTTAGACTTAATAAACAAAAATTTAATTGTCTAATATTCAACTGTCAGACCTTACCTGGACGTGTCAGGGCCACCTGAGGACTGTCAGTTTTAACTCCATGGGCATGTATGGAGTACGGCCTCTTAGCCATGTTCTTAAACACAATCTTCACTTTTTCTCCCACTTTACCGTGGATCATGGGTCCTGAGATGAGCATATTTTGAAGGTTAACAAACATATACACCAAATTATAGTCAACCATCAATGTACAGCATATTCTATAAATATGTACCCATAATTCCCAAGTGTTCCATATCAGCAGATCTTTCCTTGGGTTTGGTGAAGGTTTCATCAGTGTACTCTCTGTACAGCACCTTCTTATATTTTGAACCAATGAATTTGCCTTCTTTCTTGAGGAATTCATTGCCTGGACTGAATTTATCAAAATAAATACGATTTAGAACTTGCGTGTAATACAAACACAAACACACACACACACACACACACACACACAAAACAATTCTCTTTTCATAGATATTACCTGAATAGACTTTGTATATTGAATTTAGACCAAAACTACACTACACAACAAACTAAGCTACACTTAAAACTTAGTTGGACACATTATGTCACAACTCACTCAAGAACCAGTGGGGTTTGGTGTCACCGATGCATTTATTCGCTGATAATCTTGCCTTTCACCATAAATCTCAAATCTCATCCACATCTGTATGTTGATGCTTGGCATATAAACCACGTTTGGTGTCAATGATGCTATCCACCACTTGTGTTCATTGTGAATCTTTGCAAATGGTATTCATGAGTTCTGGTGAAGGACTTGGAATACCTGTCTTTCAGACTATAGTACATCTGTTCCTCCCATGTGCGGGTGGGTGAATAGTCCCAGTCCATCTCAACTGCAGCGATGTAATACTTCTTCTGGTGTAGCATCGTCTCAGACTGACGGTTCCAGAAGCGGCACTTCTCCACGGTGTAGTTGGCTCTCATGCCTCCATGATAATGATCTGTGGTTTTACATCCCACCTCAAACTGTCCTGCAGATGCCACAGGTTACATCATCAGAACAGCACAATATGTGTACAACTCTGATGTTTATTCTTAAATGCACAATTTATGTGATCATGTAAGTGATGCTGATTTTGCTGTTTTAAGCATAGATTTAACAATGTTCAGTGAGGTTCAAAAGATATTTTGAAGAATTTTCAATTTGGTCCACTGACTTTGTATGGACAAAAATATATTTCAAAATAAAATGTTTTTTCCGCAG
The DNA here is from genome assembly GCF_001515605.1 of Sinocyclocheilus anshuiensis. Lineage (NCBI taxonomy): Eukaryota > Metazoa > Chordata > Actinopteri > Cypriniformes > Cyprinidae > Sinocyclocheilus > Sinocyclocheilus anshuiensis. The sequence goes on from NW_015551110.1 coordinate 136,609, forward strand.
AAGAAATGCATACAGATTTGGAACAACATTGGTTGAACGTCAGCTGATCAAAATGAGAATTTAACAACACTGTTTTAAGTTGATTAAAATACCATGGTATTATAATAAGACTTTAAATGTGGCACATAGTTGTTCTTTGTCACAGCGAGATCAAAGAGAGAAGGGATGGGACTGTACCCATGCTGTCAGGCTCCATAATGACAGTGTGAGAGATATGAGGAAACACGTTTATGGTGTCTCTCCTGGTGTCTTTGTAGAGGAACCGGTTGCCCTCAAAGTAAAGTCCATGGATGTCAACCTCTGATCCTAGTCCGGACAGATGCCAGGACACCTTATCACCTTTACACATACTCAAGCCCTTCAGATTCCCATACATGTATCCATTGAGCGCTGTGAATGAAAAACAAATATTAGCAAAAAAAAAATATATGGTTTGTGTGCTGCAGAAATGCAAAATGTTTTCTCAAGGAGTGTGACTAAGGCTTACAGTGCATTTTATTGGACTCTTGAAAATCTTCATCTTCTCTATTTACAGATTTAGGCTGTTTTGCAAATCTGTTGATGTTGTCATCCAAATACCAGCTCAGGTTCTCATCAAACACAGTTGCAAGAAGGTGGAACTCTTTGTCCACGTTTTTCTGGGATGGAAAAAAACAAATATTGGCAAAGCTCTACACATTTTACAAATGTGAAAATGCTCAGCATCCTCGTCCCGCACCTGCTTTCCTGATTTGATGGTTTTGGGTTTGCAGATCAGAAGAGGTCCAACCAGCCCAGAGTTGGTGTCTCTAATGGGATCCACAGCTGAGTAGTACATGTAGGTGATGCAGTCTGGATCTTTTTCGGTCGGTCCTCCATCCTTAGGAACCACCCACTCATACTGGTAGGTGGTGTCAGGTCGGACCAATGCAGCAGGAAGTGGCTCGACCACTCCTGAAAGAGATGAACAACATACAACTTCAACATTTCTACATTCAGTGATTGTTTTTTTGCCTTATAAATAATATGAAGGACCAGACTTGATTTTACCCAAGAATTACCAAGATGGATTTAGAGCTGAATGGGGACACTTAATGTTTGTCAATATTGTCGGCTTGATTGCACAGACACTACTGGAAGAGAACTGAACTGAGCTGGACAATGATATCACTGAATCAATGATGCCTTTAACTGGAAAAAACTAAACTGTTTACTATTGTCCTCTTTTTATAGCTGCGTTAAAGCAGAGTTGAATTTTGTTTGCATTATCGAAACATTATTTTCCTGTTTAACACTGTAAAGCTGCTTTGACACCATCTGTATTGTATAAAGCGCTGTATAAATAAAGGTGACTTGACTTGATTTGACTTGGATAGTGCAAGGTTGTCCAGTCCTGCTCCTGGAGGGTCAATGTCCTGTATAGTTCAGCTCCAACCAGAGCCAACACACATTCCTAGAAGTTTCTAGTGATCCTAAAGATCATAGTTGGAAGGTTTTGGTTGTGTTTAATTAGAATATTAGGATTCAAGATAAACACTGCAATGCAGGTGCAGGATTTGACACCCATGGGATAGTGGACCATGAAACACCGGCAGTACCCATTTTTAAAGGGCTTTTTGACTGGAATAAGAAAGAATCCCTGCAACCCTACATATTGGTATAGAAAATGGATGGATCAATAGCTAGTGAATGGATTATGAATACTTTTTTTTCATATAGCGTAATGGAACTGTGAATTGTTCACAATGAGACCAGAAACAAGTATTAAGGAAGCGAATAGGGTGAACTTGATTCAGTTTTCCCCTCTGTTCGCTCTCGGTAAAGCAAGTCATGCGTTCACTCTCACCCAGATAATTCAGAGAGGGAACTTTGGTCTCTCATGGATTTGGACTGATTTGTTTGATTTGTTGAGTCCAGCCAGGACTGGAAAATACACTTTTGCGCAATGATCCATGGCCTTGATTCAATATTAGACTTAGTAGACAACAGTCTGGGTTTGCTTATCCCTTAATTTCCAGATCTTTCTGTATATCAGTGAGGTCTTTTTCTTACTTGCTTCTTTCTTGAGTTCACGAAGCTTCTTGGCAGTGTATGACTCTGCATAGAAAAAAAAAGAATGGAAAAGAATGATATTAAGTTTAAGTCTGTCATACATTTTTATATATTTATTCAAAGAGGTTTGTTCTGTACCTTCCAGGACGTTGTGGTAGAGAGTTCCATCCATTTCTATGTTATATTGCACTCCGTGAGGTTGGATACTGTAGGGCCTGCTTGCTTTATTTCTAAATGTTACTTTAATTGTGTCCTCTTCCTCTGCTCTGATGATTGGACCTAAAAAAAACATCCCATAAACACTAATTTATACTTTTAATAATCTCATAACAATCAAAGCTGTCACAAATTCAATACAAATACAATCTGCAAATCACTGCTGTTCATTCTGCTCTGTCGACAACATTTGTTTATCTATAGAAACTGCTTTATAATTACCCAGAATTCCCAGATGCTGCTCCTCAGGGGTCCTCTCTTTGCGTTTGGAGAATGTGTCGTCAGTATATTCCACATATTGGACCTTCTTGTATTTGCCCCCAATGCGATCATTGCGGTTTTCAAAGAAAGTGTCAGATACACTGTGGATATTCAGAGACACACGCTCAAATGTAAGGACAAAAGGACATTCCCTTTGACTTTAATATGTCTCTCAGTATAGAGATTAAAATCATATTTTTACCTGTCATCAGCTAGTTTCTTCCCTGAATACTGGTTTATCCCCGTTGGCCCATAATCCCAAATGATTTCCTCAGCAGCAATGTAATACTGTCTCACTTCTCCAAACGGTCTGGGTTTATGTACATTTGGGAAACACTTCTTAATCTCAAAAATGGCTTGCATGCCAGCTAAAAGTGGGGAGAAATGTCATTAAATGCAACACAGCAATTATAACAATGCAGAATTTTTGCATTCATATTGTCAGATCTGGCCTTTCTGTACCTTCCAGATGATCATTGACCTGGCAGCTGAGGAGCCACTGGCCGGGATTATCTGCCACCATCTCTACATTAACAAAAGTAGCCGGGAACAGACTGACGGTGTCAACATGGTGCCGTTTGTCCGTCAGGATCTGTCCATGGAAGAAGGCTGAGTGGAGGTCCACCTCGTTCCCCATCCCAAACAAGTGCCAGTGGATCTTATTGCCCATGCACATACTGAGGTCCGGCAGGTTGCCGTAGACATACCCGTTGATAGCTGCAGTAAAGTTCAGAAAGGAAGTTGAGATTTCAGACTATTTTTAATAAATAGTAGTACATAGGATATACTCTACAGTATACTAGTATTCTAGCTAATTCATAAAATGTGCCTAGAACAGGGTTTGATCTGATGGCCTGTTCACAGTTCATGCTATCATTGAGACATTATTCTAGGACATTATTACTAAACTCACAGTGCATTTTATTGCTTTCCTGGAAGCCTTCATCATCCTTGTTGACTTTGGCAGGAGCTGAGCAGTAGGTCTTGATATTTTCATCCAGGTACCAGCTGAGGTTCTCGTCAGACACCGTGAACATGAGGGCGTAAAGATAGTCAGCTGTCTTGTCCCCATGCACATCTAGAGAGCCTAAGAATTGCACAAACAACAAAGAATCATTAATTGTTAGTGGACTATATCAGAACTTGAAGTGTGTTAATTACAGTATACAATGACTTTCATGGCGGTCAACTTTTTTATAAGAATTTGTGTCAATAATTTTAAAGTACATAATCATTTGAGTCATCATTTGCATTCCAAATTGTCACTGTGTAGCAGCTAGCCAGATGTTTAGAACAGACTTATCTTAAGTTTTTTGTTAAATTGCTAGGTTCCTGAAACCCTGATTGAAAAGTCTGTTCAAATGCTCATTGCGTAATATGCATAAAACTTATTGTACTCTTTACAACTTTTTTTCCAAGTCTTAACAGAAAGTTTCGGCTCTAATAGTGGCACATATTGACAGATATCAGATCTATATTGATAAAAAATCAGATAAAACTTTTTGACTCCTCCCTGAGTTTTTTCCCTAAGTGGCCAGACAAAAATGCTTTTAAACCCATAAATTCTTTCATTAATTCATGATGAATTAATGAAATTCTTCTTTTTCACATTAATTATTCTTATTTGTGTTTAATCATATTTGAAGTGGAACTACATTTCTAAGTGGATGAATGTCCAGTTATTTGTCACTGCTGTAAATTCTTTGTGTATCATATGAAAATCACTGTGTTAATTGGTTTCCATTGTCATGAAATGGAAAATAGCTCATGTCACATATAAAGTATATATCCATATTAAAGTTGCTTGTATTTGAACCCACAACTTTACTGAAAGATCCTGACATTTGAACCTTGAAGTGAAGAGAAAGGTTTGTACCTTTTTTACATATAACGAGAGGTCCAATGAGACCTGAGGCGATGTCTTTGGGGGCGTTAACATGCGAGTGGTATATTCTGGTCAGGCAGTTAGTGTCATCTTTTCCAGGAGTATGGGAAGCCGATAGGGTCCAAATATAGGTGAACGACTTTTCAGGGGCCACTGAATCATCAGCTTTCTCCACCTTTTCTGACGAGTCGGGATATAGTGCTCCTGGAGAGAAATCCCATGATAAACAATTTGTGAGCAAGAGTATGTGATCAAAGGAATCCAAACACTTATTTGACATCACCTTCATTGGACTTGTTGTAACTGAGGCCGTGTGCATGGATGGAGTACGCTCGTTTGGCCATGTTCTTCAGATGCACAATAACTACGTCATCTTCTTCTGCACTAATGAGGGGTCCGAGGTAGCCCAACCACTTGGGTTTTTCTATCTCCTGCCTGTAGGTGGCGTCAGTATATTGCAGGTACACTGCTTTCTTATACACCCGCCCGATCCGCTGCTCACCCTTCTCCAGAAACACCCGTGCTTCTCTGTCAAACACCAAAACATAATTTTCCATTTAGTTTTTACATGCACTGAAGTAATAACTTTATTACTTAGGGTTAAGGGTTTGTTGAAGATCCAGACTCTAAAGCTGCATTCGCACTGACAACTAAAATATCTGCAGAAACAAAGCAACTGGAGCTCATTCATCTTCATTGTTGAAATCATTCATTTTCAATGTATGGCAAATTTAAAAAAAATTAAATAATAGGCAGGAGCAATATACAAGTGAAATTGTCATTAAAGTTCCAAAGAAGTATAATAATCAGTTCTAAATAGCAACTAGAGTGCATTTAAAATGAATAAATGTTTACTAAAATGTTATAAGCTAATTTCTTGCAACTCATAACTCAGTTTTGTACAGTGTTTGTACTCACTCATCTTCTTTTATGGTTTTGTTCTGAATCAGATTTATACCACTAGGAGCATAATCCCACTGAATCTCCTTAATGGCCAAAAAATATTCCCTTGTGATAGAAGACACGATTCCAGCACAACACAAAACCCCGAGCAGCGTCCACTGCAGCCCCTTCATTTTGGATCCCTGGGATGTGACTATCAAAATGGAGCAGATGCTTCACCTCTTTAAATGATGAAGGGTGACAGCAGTCAGCCAATCACAACAGACCTGGAGAGGGCAAGTTGACTTAGACAAACACACAGCTGGGCAGTCTGGAAAATACATGACTCCATGAATTTACTGGCAGTATGTGACCCGATGAACTCTAGGAAACTCCTGTCTGTCAGAAAACCCTGTGTCAGTTTTGTTGGCAATCATCAACCATCTGTCTGATAAAGCTTGTGCCTGAGTCAGTGTAATATCGCCCATTGGGATGCTTTGAATTCATTTTGAGACATTATGTTGTCTTGGTTGGACAATTTATAGATACAATACCAGCCAAGCAAACAAAATATTATATGAACTGGATAAGATTTGTAAAGAAAAGTAGTCACCCCATTTCTTGAGTGTGTTTGTGTATGATTGACGTGGAAAACACTGCTGACCAGAAAACCCCAACTTGTATGCATTACGTAAAAATCAATAGGGTTTGGGGTATTTGTCTCATGTTGAGTTGAGAAATGTTTGTCTATTGGGACTTGACTACTCAGCAGTTGAAATGCTTTAAAGGTGACATAGTATGCCCCTTTTTGCAATATGTAATATAAGTCTCTGGTGTCCCCAGAATGTGTCTGTGAAGTTTCAGCTCAAAATACTCCATAGATCATTTATTATATCATTTTGAAAATGCCTATTTTGAGTGGAAGCAGAAACAAGCTGTTTTTCGGGCCTGTGTCTTTAAATGCAAATTAGCTGCTGCTCCCCGCCCCCTTTTCCAGAATAGAGCTGTGCCATTACAGCTCGGACCTGCTAAAAACATCTGTTATGGTTCTGATTGTCATGTTTATCGCGCTGAAATCATGCGTTTTAAACCATATGAGTTTAAACTTCTGATATATGGTTTTCTGAGCGCACACATCCGAAGCACATGCACAGAAAGCGGCTGTCACAGCATGTGAGTACTAA
>NW_015551110.1:143546-144070 GCF_001515605.1 Sinocyclocheilus anshuiensis
GTTCTGATTATCATGTTTATCGCGCTGAAATCATGCATTTTAAACCATATTAGTTTAAACTTCTGATATACGGTTTTCTGAGTGCACATATCCGAAGCACATGTACAGAAAGCGGCTGTCACAGCATGAGTACTAAACTAAGTTCTCATTCACACACAAGTTTACCTTAAAAACACACCAGTTACAAAAACAGTCGGTTATGTCTGTGAAGGTAAACAGCTGGGAAATAAATCGCATGTTTATTTTTGATCTGTGTGGCAGCAGCAATATACAGTAGCCTAAATAAATCAGTAAATGCACTGCTCTCGTCTCCTCTGAGGCTGGGACTGTAAATAGTGTTCTGTGCTCGTCTGTGCAGCCAAACACAGAACAGTTAGCATGTTTTGCTCAAACTTTTGCCATGGCATTAGAGCTGGTACAACGTTGTCGCTTGCGAAATCAAATTGACGGCGCCTTGAGTGGAAGTTTACAGATTAAGGGGCGGTAATATTATAATGAGATCCCTTTGCCACGTCACCAAGGGA
>NW_015551110.1:144790-153109 GCF_001515605.1 Sinocyclocheilus anshuiensis
CTTGGTTGGTAGATGCACCAGGGACCTGATTATAGCACTTAAAATCTGGAAAAGTAAGATTTTCATGATATGTCACCTTTAAAACTCAATTTAAATGCACTGGGACAAATCATTTTAAAATAATAAATCAAGCTATGCTATGCTAATATTTGTTGACAAGTCATGCCTCACTACTCGTGAACAGGAGAGATAGGGCGAAAGTCAAGAATTGGCCCCAGTGCTGTTTGTACAGAATTACAAACAGATAAAAAGATTTGTTGACTTTGCAACTTACAATAAAGTCAACATATAAACCTAACATTTTCAGCAACATGAAGTCGGCTAAAAGGTCTCACCCACTACACTATGCCAAAGAAATTTCAGGAATGATTATGAGGAATAAAATGAGTGAAATGTAGCCATCTAGGAAGGGCTGCAAAGCTATTTTAAAGGTTGTGGAACTCCGAAGAACCACAGTGACAACCACAAATCTCTAAATGGATAAAACTTGTACCACAATTGGCTGACTTACCAAAATTCCTCTAAAAGCATATCAACATCTCATCCAGGAAGCCATAAAAGAGCCAAGGACAACATCCAAGGGACTGCAGGAATCTTTCACAGCAACAGAGGTCAGTGTTCACAACTCCACATCACAAAGACAAGACATGCCAGAAGTGGCATCCCATGGAAGAGTGACAAGTTGAAACCCATTGCTAATCCAGAAGAACAAGCCAAATCAAATTGATTTGTATAGCGCTTTTCACAATACACATTGTTTCAAAGCTGCTTTACAGAAAATCAGAATGTTCATGTTTAGAATATCTTCATATCTTCATTCCATATTAAGATTAAGGCTTATCAAAATGTTCCCAAAACACACCTTGATGATTCACACCTTGAATGTTCTTTTAGTCAAAAGTGGAGCAGGAGGTCTTTCTGTGTGGAGTTTGTATGTTCTCCCCTCGCTGGTGCAGGTTTTCTGTGAGTGCTCTGGTTTCCTCCGCAATCTAAATTGTGCCTATGGCCTGAAACGCTGGAATAGGCTCTAACATCCCTGTGAGCCTAAGTTGATTGGAAGATGGATGGGTGAATTCTGTACTCTACTAGAAAATACTGAAGGAAATGTGAACACTGCAAAAAATGCTTTTAAAGCTTAGATTTTTTGTCTTGTTTCCAGCCAGAATATCTAAACATTCTTAAATCAAGAAGGAGTTTCTAGACAAGTAAAAATTATTGTCTTGTTTTCCGAAAAAACAAGTCAAAATTAAGTGCGTTTTTGCTTGAAACAAGCTAAATAATCTGTCAGTGGGATAAGCAAAATAATCTTGTTTTCTGTTTGAAATAAGATTATTTTGCTTACCCCATTGGCAGATTATTTTGCTTGTTTCAAGCAAAAACTCACTTGAATTCGACTTGTTTTTTTTCTGAAAACAAGACAATAATTTTTACTTGTCTAGAAAATCTTTCTTGATTTAAGAATGTTTAGATATTTTGGCTGGAAACAAGACAAAAGATCTAAGCTAGAAAAACATTTTTTTGCAGTGAAGCACAATGATACCAAGCAAAGGAGTAGATACATCCCTGAATTTCTAGTTGAACCTGAACCTGATTGAGATGCTGTGGCAGGACTTTATACTACACTGTACAGTTCATGCTGTAAAACACTGGTCTCAAACTCAATTCCTGGAGGACCACAGCTCTGCACAGTTTAGCTCCAACCCTAATCAAACACACCTGATCCAGATAATCAAGCTCTTCAGGATCACTAGAAACTTCCAAGCAGGTGTGATTTGGAGCTAAACTTTCCCTCCAGGATTTGAGTTTGAGACCACTGCTGTAAAACCTCCAGTGGTGCTGAGTGAAAGCAGTTCTGCAAAGAAGAGTGGGCCAAAATGCCACCTCAGCTATGTGAATGACTAACCTCTTGTTCTCTAATGCATTTGGTTGAGAGTTTTTGCTACTAAAGTTGGCTTGACCATTTATTAAGTTAATAGGACAATATGGATGTATTTTAGAGATTGTATACTAAGAAAAATACAAGAAATCACAAATAAATTTCACAGCTCTGTAGCTAAAGAGTTTATGCTCACATACTTATGTAGCTTATGTTGGGCCAGAAATCTGCATGTTCGCAATTTATGTACCAAGAGGATTTGGGCAAGATCTACAGTGTGACACAGATTTATGTTCCAGAGATTATTGCTGAGACTGGATAATGAGTCTTACATTATCCAGCATTCCCCAGGGGATTTTTGCCCTTTTCTTGTATTGTAATTGTGAAAACCACCAAAATGTGAAATTACACACAAAATTAACAAACAGAAAAAAAGTAGTCTAAAACGAGACCTATTTATTCATTGATGGGAATATTTAAAACATCTTTTATAGGTATATAAAACAACATTCATCGTCTGTACTTCTATCACTCTCAATATTTAAATAATTTACAAAACAACTTCCTGTACAAAACGAACAGAACTCATACAAAAATACATTTATATTTTAGCAAAATGCACATTGCAGATAGTGTACAATGCAAATGTTTGTTTTATACAGAAAACATGCACTGCTAATACAAACTCGGCTGGAGTGGTGTGGAAATGTCTTAGTGTTTACATTTTCATCCAAAGTGACGTTCATGGTGTCGTGATGGCTCAGCGGCTCTGCTGCAGATGAGCAGTCCTTTTTCTCAATGACTGAGGCTGGGAAACGCTCCGTCCTCAAGCGTTTAGACTGTACTCCTGTTTGTAGCAGCATGGCCGGCACACTGCATTAACCAGTCCGCTGACGAGCTGCAGGAAACAGAGGAGGAACTCCAGGGTGCTGAGACCCAACAGGATGGACAGCAGCGTCACATTCCACTCCACAATGTGTGCCGGCTGAATGCATTCGGACCACTTCTCTCGAGCAAACAGATACCTGAACAAACGGAGGAAAAGAGTTCAAGACTTGTTTCTTATGAAGTCACCATCAAAGCAGTTTCAAAAGAAAAAAATGAGCTCATACCTTCCGCCATCATTCTCAAAAGGAGACATCCATCCCATCTGAGTGAAGCAATACGGCCCCTTCAAGAGCGCCACAGCGGAGATCAGGAAGCAGTATGCAGAGCCGGCTAATCCCAGCAGAGCCGCAAACACCGAACCACACATCTACACACACAACGTCAAACTGATGAGTCTGGCTGACCTGTGCAACATGTCTCCCTTCCCAACACTCACCGCACATCTGTCTGTTCCGCAGGAATCCGCACACTTCCCCATTCCCAGAAACACGCAGGCCGGTATCAGCATCTGAATGTGGACAATGAGTTTTTAGTACAATGCACTGTCTAATTGAGTAATTGTACCCCATTACTACATTTTACTCCTAACATAAATCTAGAATGGAACAATGGAATTAATTGTGAAAAGTCTGGAGATGTCAGCAACAAAGAAAAACTGGGTTAGAGGTGGACCAGCATTGCATTTTGATGAAAAATTACGAAGATATCATTGACAAGGCATAGTAACTAATTAGATATCTGAAGATTTTGACCCAGTACTCGTACTTTCGATTCATTCGTTACAGTTTACACAAGTTTTTCTTGCTTACTATGAGAATTAACAATTTGGAATTCTTGTTTCCTCAGTTGTATGTTTTGTGGAATAATAAGGTCTCTTCATCCATTTATTTTAGTGTTAGCTTTTCATTTAAGTTGTTCGTTGTCTCCACACTTTGACCAGCAATCAAGAAACGCCCCAGAAGTTTATTTTGTAACACTCATTCCAACCCAATCTTATGAGAATTTTTAAAGTTTTGTATGAGTTACCGATTTCATTTAATAAATTCACACTTGTACAAAAAAAATTAAGTAAAATCACCAGGGGCCTCATTTGTAAAGTGTGCGTACGCGCAAATTTGATCATAGAGTGTGCGTGTGCTTAAATCCACGCCAGCGCTCATATTTGTAGTTTAAAAAACTGGCTTTGACGTGGAAAAGTGCTTAGCATTACGTCAGGGTCTGAGCAGACGTACGCACTTTTTCTTGTTCGAGTACTGCATGTTTTTGAAAATGTAAGCTGTTCTTGCAGCTTGCTGTTCTACATTAAAGAATTTGGATGATGACTGGTTTATATGTTAATGACATTAATCAGGAGTCGTTTACAAGGCAGAGAGCTGAAAACATTCAGTTGCGCGCAAGTTCAAGATCATTTGCAATTCATAGATTTCACATCTAAAAGAGAGGCGTACATGCATTTTCTGTACGTATGTTCATTTTATGAATCACACGTACGCATGTTTGAGAGATGATCGTAGGATCAATTTTAGGATGGTTTATGCACAATATTTTATAAATGAGGCCCCAGGTCTGTCCCAGACCCACCCTATATTTAACCCTTAAGAAGGCAAGGGTAGATTGTACGAACAGTTATGAATGAGATTGTACGAATTCAGCACCAATTCACCAAATCGTGAAATACTTTCAAATTGTTTTCAAATTGTTGCTCATTTCACACACACACACACACACACACAAACACGCATGTTGGACACGCACACGCACACACACACACACACACACGCACACACACACGCACACACACCCACGCACACACGCACGCACGCACGCACGCACGCACGCACGCACGCACGCACGCACGCACGCACGCACGCACGCACGCACGCACGCACGCACGCACGCACGCACGCACGCACGCACGCACGCACGCACGCACGCACGCACGCACGCACGCACGCACGCACGCACGCACGCACGCACGCACGCACGCACGCACGCACGCACGCACGCACGCACGCACGCACGCACGCACGCACGCACGCACGCACGCACGCACGCACGCACGCACGCACGCACGCACGCACGCACGCACGCACGCACGCACGCACGCACGCACGCACGCACGCACGCACGCACGCACGCACGCACGCACGCACGCACGCACGCACGCACGCACGCACGCACGCACGCACGCACGCACGCACGCACGCACGCACGCACGCACACACACCCACGCACACACGCACACGCACACACACACACACACACACAACTGCACAGATAAGCTTTTGAACTTATCAATATGCAACCAAGAATCTTGCACATTCACACTTCCAATTGACTTTTGTTGTTTTTATATTATGCTTACTATATTTTCTACACCCTAAACCAAAACCTTACCGTTTTTATACATATTTTTGCATCAAGTTGGTGATTTTTCATTAGCTTAACCCTGACTTTAACCTCTTAAACCAACCCTTAGTAATCTAACCTTAACTTTTATAAATATTTATAATTTTTACATTTGAATTAGGACATTAGTGTGCTTATTCCGTTTTTCCTCATTAAGACGTTCGAGCGTCCACAGTCCAGAGAGGGTTTGTCAATCCTCCAACATTACTCCACACGTCTGCCCAGAACCAGCACACAAGACAACATTTACAGCAACACAAATCTGATACTCACCACCAAACCACCTCCTCCGATTCCCATGAAGTACCAGACATATATGGTCACATGCTCATCCTGAATGAAGTTGATCTTTCCGTCGGGAAAGAAGAGCAGGACGTTTGCCACGATGCAGCAGGTGGCGAGAGGGATGAGGGCGAAACCCAGAGACCTGGCGAAGGCCAGAGAACACATCTTCACACGGAGCAGAGGGTCGCTCCCGCAGGCGGCTGTAATCCGGGACAGGAAAGTAGGGTGGAAGGGTTTTAAGAAGCTACCCCCCTCCTCGGCCCCCCATGAGGAGGAGGAGACAGGAAGCGGGCTGACATTATACAGTATGACTGGAAACTCTCTGACAGAGTATATGACCGGAAATTTTTATTTGTTTCACTACAAGGTTGACATTGTAACGGACAAAACAGAAAATAGAGACTTATCTCGATACTTTTTTCATAATGTCTTTAATTACAAAACATACAAAAACTAAGCTGTTTTGTGGTGAAATTTTTTTTAGTTTTTAGCATAGTCAAAGTTGGTATCAGCTATTCATTGTCATTTGTAAACATACATCCTACGCCTTTAAAGGTTCCAAGGTTTCGAAGGTTTCAAAAGAGAGTTTTCACAGAGATGCCATAGAAGAACCATTTTGGAGTCAGTTTTAATAATCGAACAAACCGTTTTTTTCCTTTTGGAACCATAGGCACCAATCAAGAACCTTTATCTTTAAGAGCGTACCTTTCAAAAGTCTGGGGTTGGTAAGATTTTTAAATGTTTTTGAAAGAAGTCTTGTATGCTCAGAAAGGCTGCAATTATTTGAGCAAAATACAGTAGTACTGTGAAACTTAAAATAACTGTTTTCTTTTTGAATATATCTTAAATGTGAAGCTGAATTTTCAGCATCATTACTCCAGCCTTCAGTGTCACATGATCTTCAGAAATCAGTCTAATATGCTGATTTGCTATTTCAAAATGTGTCTATTTCAAGACACATTTCTGATTATTATCAATGTTGAAAACAGTTGTGCTGCTTAAAATTTTGTGGAAACCATCATATTTTCAGGATTTGATGAATAGAAAATTTAAAAGAACAGTCCTTAGAAATGAGAAATCGCAACGTTTTTACTGTCACATTCAAACGATTTAATGCATCCGTGATGAATAAATAATATTAATTTCTTTACAAACAAAAAAAAAACTTACCGACCCCAAACTTTTGAGCTGTAGTGTAGGTAATGTATATGTGCAGATGGCTTGTGTTCCAGCCTTTTACACTTCTAATCTGACACTGTAGATGGCAAACTTATCACTTACTGTAAGGTAGATCACACACATGAATTCGCTTTAATATAAAATTTGTTCTCCCAGATAGCAATGACATGAAATGGAGAGAAAAATTTAGACTTTTGATGAAGTTTCCTTAGTATCCCCCCAAGAAAACAGAATGTTTCTCCTTTAGAGTTTCAGAAGTGAGGTCAAAAAAGATATTGAGGAAAACACCTGAGACAACACTGACACTTGGATAGAAATCAATGAAAACAACGTAATCAATGAAAAAGAAAATGTTACTTTTGTTTATGGTGTAAAAATCTGTATTGAGCCAGATAAATCTGAAGCAACGTGATGACATGTCTGCAGTGTCTGTGTGATCCAGGATTAGCCGTTGGTGTAATCAGGCTGTATGAATAAAACGGCCTGTTATGAGGAAGTATGGCAGTATATTATGTAACTCAGCAGTTTTCCACAGAGGATACAGACGCCCACTGTTGTGTTTGCTGAGCTGTGTGCCGAGGGGCTCCGAGAACAAAAAATATGCTTGTGTCTTGATATGACAAAAATGAGTGTTGTGGAACCGCCTCGGTGAACTTCATGATCGTCTGATAGTAGTTAAATATTAATGTATTTTAGTATGCCATTGATCTAAAACTGTACTTAATACGTGTTAATAAGAGTTCAATAATTTCTGCTTGTGTGTTGACTTTTTGTGAAAAAAGTACACTTTAAATTACTTTAAATACTTTGAGTATCTTATTACACTTTAAAAGAATATACTTGAATGTGAACTGAAAACACTGTAAAAATGATTTTCTTAGTATTTCTGTCTTGTTTTCTAGTATAAACATGTAAAAACTCTTGAATCAAGATGTGAGATGACTTAAGATAATATCTTGTTTTCTGAAAAACAATTAAAAATTATTTTATTAATAATTTTATCAAAATATTAACATTTAGTACGTTTTTGCCTAAAACAAGCAAAAATATTGTTTAGCCTTTGAATTAATATTAGTTTTCTTACCCCAACTAATTTTTTTTTTAGAAAACAAGACTTAAAAGATTATACTTGTCAAGTAAATGCATCTTAATTCAAGCATGTTTAGACATTATGTATACTAGAAAACAAGGCAAAAATACTAAGAAAATAATTTTTGCAGTATAATGTTTTCAGACATTTAATTGCATGTTAACCTGCAATTAAATGAAAATGTATTATAGTTTACATTTATATTAAATGCAATTAGCTGAACTTTAGAGTGTTTTGACTCACTTAAGTAGAAATTAAGTACATCTTTATATGTATTTTCATAATTATTTATACAGCATTTGTCCTTGAAATATGGTTCGAGTATACTGCTGAATGTACCAACAAGTATGAATGAATGAATGAATGATGCATTTAAATAGCGCTTTACTGTGTATTGTTGTACACCCAAAGCGCTTTACAATCATGTGGGGGGGGGTCTCTCCCCCCAAGTAATAAACTAAAATAAGATGATAGATAGACAGACAGACAGAGAGATAGACAGATAGATAGATGATGGACAGACAGATAGATGATGGACAGACAGACAGACAGACAGATGATGGACAGACAGACAGACAGACAGACAGACAGA
>NW_015551110.1:153154-166517 GCF_001515605.1 Sinocyclocheilus anshuiensis
AGATAGATAGATAGATAGATGACAGACAGACAGACAGACCGATAGATGATGGACCGACAGACAGACAGACAAATAGATAGATAGATAGATAGATAGATAGAGTGAAAGAAAGAAAGAGATAGATAGATAGATAGAGTGAAAGAAAGAAAGAGATAGATAGATAGATAGAGTGAAAGAAAGAAAGAGATAGATAGATAGATAGAGTGAAAGAAAGAAAGAGATAGATAGATAGATAGAGTGAAAGAAAGAAAGAGATAGATAGATAGATAGAGTGAAAGAAAGAAAGAGATAGATAGATAGATAGAGTGAAAGAAAGAAAGAGATAGATAGATAGATAGAGTGAAAGAAAGAAAGAGATAGATAGATAGATAGAGTGAAAGAAAGAAAGAGATAGATAGATAGATAGAGTGAAAGAAAGAAAGAGATAGATAGATAGATAGAGTGAAAGAAAGAAAGAGATAGATAGATAGATAGAGTGAAAGAAAGAAAGAGATAGATAGATAGATAGAGTGAAAGAAAGAAAGAGATAGATAGATAGATAGAGTGAAAGAAAGAAAGAGATAGATAGATAGATAGAGTGAAAGAAAGAAAGAGATAGATAGATAGATAGAGTGAAAGAAAGAAAGAGATAGATAGATAGATAGAGTGAAAGAAAGAAAGAGATAGATAGATAGATAGAGTGAAAGAAAGAAAGAGATAGATAGATAGATAGAGTGAAAGAAAGAAAGAGATAGATAGATAGATAGAGTGAAAGAAAGAAAGAGATAGATAGATAGATAGAGTGAAAGAAAGAAAGAGATAGATAGATAGATAGAGTGAAAGAAAGAAAGAGATAGATAGATAGATAGAGTGAAAGAAAGAAAGAGATAGATAGATAGATAGAGTGAAAGAAAGAAAGAGATAGATAGATAGATAGAGTGAAAGAAAGAAAGAGATAGATAGATAGATAGAGTGAAAGAAAGAAAGAGATAGATAGATAGATAGAGTGAAAGAAAGAAAGAGATAGATAGATAGATAGAGTGAAAGAAAGAAAGAGATAGATAGATAGATAGAGTGAAAGAAAGAAAGAGATAGATAGATAGATAGAGTGAAAGAAAGAAAGAGATAGATAGATAGATAGAGTGAAAGAAAGAAAGAGATAGATAGATAGATAGAGTGAAAGAAAGAAAGAGATAGATAGATAGATAGAGTGAAAGAAAGAAAGAGATAGATAGATAGATAGAGTGAAAGAAAGAAAGAGATAGATAGATAGATAGAGTGAAAGAAAGAAAGAGATAGATAGATAGATAGAGTGAAAGAAAGAAAGAGATAGATAGATAGATAGAGTGAAAGAAAGAAAGAGATAGATAGATAGATAGAGTGAAAGAAAGAAAGAGATAGATAGATAGATAGAGTGAAAGAAAGAAAGAGATAGATAGATAGATAGAGTGAAAGAAAGAAAGAGATAGATAGATAGATAGAGTGAAAGAAAGAAAGAGATAGATAGATAGATAGAGTGAAAGAAAGAAAGAGATAGATAGATAGATAGAGTGAAAGAAAGAAAGAGATAGATAGATAGATAGAGTGAAAGAAAGAAAGAGATAGATAGATAGATAGAGTGAAAGAAAGAAAGAGATAGATAGATAGATAGAGTGAAAGAAAGAAAGAGATAGATAGATAGATAGAGTGAAAGAAAGAAAGAGATAGATAGATAGATAGAGTGAAAGAAAGAAAGAGATAGATAGATAGATAGAGTGAAAGAAAGAAAGAGATAGATAGATAGATAGAGTGAAAGAAAGAAAGAGATAGATAGATAGATAGAGTGAAAGAAAGAAAGAGATAGATAGATAGATAGAGTGAAAGAAAGAAAGAGATAGATAGATAGATAGAGTGAAAGAAAGAAAGAGATAGATAGATAGATAGAGTGAAAGAAAGAAAGAGATAGATAGATAGATAGAGTGAAAGAAAGAAAGAGATAGATAGATAGATAGAGTGAAAGAAAGAAAGAGATAGATAGATAGATAGAGTGAAAGAAAGAAAGAGATAGATAGATAGATAGAGTGAAAGAAAGAAAGAGATAGATAGATAGATAGAGTGAAAGAAAGAAAGAGATAGATAGATAGATAGAGTGAAAGAAAGAAAGAGATAGATAGATAGATAGAGTGAAAGAAAGAAAGAGATAGATAGATAGATAGAGTGAAAGAAAGAAAGAGATAGATAGATAGATAGAGTGAAAGAAAGAAAGAGATAGATAGATAGATAGAGTGAAAGAAAGAAAGAGATAGATAGATAGATAGAGTGAAAGAAAGAAAGAGATAGATAGATAGATAGAGTGAAAGAAAGAAAGAGATAGATAGATAGATAGAGTGAAAGAAAGAAAGAGATAGATAGATAGATAGAGTGAAAGAAAGAAAGAGATAGATAGATAGATAGAGTGAAAGAAAGAAAGAGATAGATAGATAGATAGAGTGAAAGAAAGAAAGAGATAGATAGATAGATAGAGTGAAAGAAAGAAAGAGATAGATAGATAGATAGAGTGAAAGAAAGAAAGAGATAGATAGATAGATAGAGTGAAAGAAAGAAAGAGATAGATAGATAGATAGAGTGAAAGAAAGAAAGAGATAGATAGATAGATAGAGTGAAAGAAAGAAAGAGATAGATAGATAGATAGAGTGAAAGAAAGAAAGAGATAGATAGATAGATAGAGTGAAAGAAAGAAAGAGATAGATAGATAGATAGAGTGAAAGAAAGAAAGAGATAGATAGATAGATAGAGTGAAAGAAAGAAAGAGATAGATAGATAGATAGAGTGAAAGAAAGAAAGAGATAGATAGATAGATAGAGTGAAAGAAAGAAAGAGATAGATAGATAGATAGAGTGAAAGAAAGAAAGAGATAGATAGATAGATAGAGTGAAAGAAAGAAAGAGATAGATAGATAGATAGAGTGAAAGAAAGAAAGAGATAGATAGATAGATAGAGTGAAAGAAAGAAAGAGATAGATAGATAGATAGAGTGAAAGAAAGAAAGAGATAGATAGATAGATAGAGTGAAAGAAAGAAAGAGATAGATAGATAGATAGAGTGAAAGAAAGAAAGAGATAGATAGATAGATAGAGTGAAAGAAAGAAAGAGATAGATAGATAGATAGAGTGAAAGAAAGAAAGAGATAGATAGATAGATAGAGTGAAAGAAAGAAAGAGATAGATAGATAGATAGAGTGAAAGAAAGAAAGAGATAGATAGATAGATAGAGTGAAAGAAAGAAAGAGATAGATAGATAGATAGAGTGAAAGAAAGAAAGAGATAGATAGATAGATAGAGTGAAAGAAAGAAAGAGATAGATAGATAGATAGAGTGAAAGAAAGAAAGAGATAGATAGATAGATAGAGTGAAAGAAAGAAAGAGATAGATAGATAGATAGAGTGAAAGAAAGAAAGAGATAGATAGATAGATAGAGTGAAAGAAAGAAAGAGATAGATAGATAGATAGAGTGAAAGAAAGAAAGAGATAGATAGATAGATAGAGTGAAAGAAAGAAAGAGATAGATAGATAGATAGAGTGAAAGAAAGAAAGAGATAGATAGATAGATAGAGTGAAAGAAAGAAAGAGATAGATAGATAGATAGAGTGAAAGAAAGAAAGAGATAGATAGATAGATAGAGTGAAAGAAAGAAAGAGATAGATAGATAGATAGAGTGAAAGAAAGAAAGAGATAGATAGATAGATAGAGTGAAAGAAAGAAAGAGATAGATAGATAGATAGAGTGAAAGAAAGAAAGAGATAGATAGATAGATAGAGTGAAAGAAAGAAAGAGATAGATAGATAGATAGAGTGAAAGAAAGAAAGAGATAGATAGATAGATAGAGTGAAAGAAAGAAAGAGATAGATAGATAGATAGAGTGAAAGAAAGAAAGAGATAGATAGATAGATAGAGTGAAAGAAAGAAAGAGATAGATAGATAGATAGAGTGAAAGAAAGAAAGAGATAGATAGATAGATAGAGTGAAAGAAAGAAAGAGATAGATAGATAGATAGAGTGAAAGAAAGAAAGAGATAGATAGATAGATAGAGTGAAAGAAAGAAAGAGATAGATAGATAGATAGAGTGAAAGAAAGAAAGAGATAGATAGATAGATAGAGTGAAAGAAAGAAAGAGATAGATAGATAGATAGAGTGAAAGAAAGAAAGAGATAGATAGATAGATAGAGTGAAAGAAAGAAAGAGATAGATAGATAGATAGATAGACAGACAGACAGACAAATAGATAGAAAGATAGATAGATAGATAGAAGACAGACAGACAGACAGAGAGATAGATAGATAGATATATAGATAGATAGATAGATAGATAGTTGCAACTAATTACATTAGAGTACATCTTAGTACATACGAAACAGTCAGGAAAGGGCATTCTCTTTAAGTACACTTAAGTGGCCTTTTATTTCATTAATATCTGCATGTATTTTTTATACACTTTTAAAATTTGAAGTACACTACAAGAATACTTTTTTTCACATGGTTTTTAAAACAGAGACACATGACCCCATGTAATAAAACTACATGTTATGTTGTGAAGCAGTGCTTAAACATGGTAAAATCACCACTGTTCAGTTAACAGGTACATCAACTACTATAATAAACAGTTATTCATAAATTCTTCCATAAAGTAATATAGTTCATTACAGTGACAGTTGCTGAGGAATTTGTTAATTTAAAACATGGCTCATCCAATCATAATGTTCCATTATATAAAACTGATTCGAATGTTTCTTTCTCACGGTTCTCTGGCAGAACATTTTTTTGACCTTAAAGCCTTCCCTTTATGAGAGCAAATTAATCTAACTAATGGGGAATGAAAACAAAGGAAGGGTAATGACATGACTTCCTGTTTAATGTAACGAGTTTATTCTTGTAGTTGGTCAAATCAGCCGCGCGTTTCCTAAAGACACACACTTCTCCTCCACCCGGCTTCCTTTCTGGAGAATGGCTGAGCAAATTCCACCGTCGTGACACATGTAGAGGGCCTTTCTAATTCAGTCATGTGCTACAGTGTCACACCCAACCGCCACTGGACAAGTGCGAGCGTTCAACTTCAGACTTTAACACCCAGTGACATGAGAGGAAAGAAAAGACATTCATTCATCTGTTTGAATCAGTGTATTCATCTCATCTGTAAGATATTCCACAGATTTGCTCTGTTGTTCACATAAACAAAATAAAAACAGAAAAAGAGAAGTTTGAATGTGGAACTTAGCAAATTTCATAAGTAAAATCATTAATAACCAAATAAAAATTACATAATGAATCTTCAGTCATTCATATGAGCGTGCATCTAAAAGCACATAAAGAATATTTAACAGCAGTTCTAGGAATAAGACAATCATATATACAGTGCGTGCATAATTATTAGTCGATGTTCTGATCATTTTGTCTTTCCAAGCACATTTTACCAATTCCAAACCACATCAATCTTGATAACTACTATTTTGTATATAATAATTTATTGATATCTTATAGTTAACGGGGACTAGAAGTGAAAAAAATGTGTCCTTTTGGTTACACTTTATTTCGATAGTCCACTTTAGACATTCTACTAACTATAAGTAACTTTGTAACTACATGTCAACTAATTCTCATTAATTTGCAACTACATGTCTACTAACTCTCAGAGTAGACTGTTAGGGTAGGTTTAGGGTTAGTAGAATAAGTTGACAAAGAAAGTGTTAGAAGATATTAAGCAGACAGTCTACTAATACTCTACTGACTGCTAGTTGACATGTAGTTGCAAAGTTACTGTTAACAGAATGTCTAAAGTGGACTATCGAAATAAAGTGTTACCATATTGTTAGTCTTATATTCAGATGTGCATAATTATCAAGCAGGTTTTCTTTCATGGGTAAAAAGGGGCAAGAAGAGATTTAATAATAATAATAGTTTTAATTAAAATCCAAAAACAGCCCTAATATAATCAGCAGTCCCATTGGTTTCCCAGCAGTAAATTCCCAGCAGTTAATCCATATGTTCTACATAGTCTAAATTGCAGGATCTGAGTTCAGTTGAACTTAAAGACACATATGACGTGCACTTGGCTTGCAGATTGTGACACAGTTGTCACTGCTGGTGTCTGACTCTCCTACAGTCCGCTGTTCCCACCATACATTCACAGTCACAGTCAGTTCAGCGCTGTTTTTAATGGACGTCCACAGTTGACACATTCAGTTGCTGCATCAGCTGTCATTGCTGAGCTGCAAAATTCTGAATCTGGCAAGAGTACAAGTAGATACACAATAACTACATTGAATCAAATGCTTAATTGTATAATGCAAGTGCATATTAGTTAAAGACACCTTATATTAAGTGAGACCAAATAAATAAGTAAATGATGCATTTGGAGTAACTATTCCTATGAATTTCTTAAATATATTTTCTCAAGTCATTGTACATGTTTGTTATAATGCCATAATCATCATAAAACTGACCATAACACTGATTTCATTTAAATTAAAAATAATACCATTAAAACTGGAATCCTTTGATTGTTTAATTGAATAAATTATAAATGCAGTATTGCACAATGGCCCATAAAATTGAAGTTATAATTATTAAAACTGATTTGTTTTTCTGAAAACAATTGTTAAAATAAAGAATTAAATGAAATTCCTTCTCCTTATTGACATATAACCCACAGTCCAATATAATCAGTCTTGGTGTGTGCAGCTTTAAGGTTATGTAAACTGTAAAAAAAATAACCACCTGCCTGTGCAAACTGCTATAATTATTATATTAATAATAAAATGCCATCAGCAGGCACAGTTTATTCGTAGTGGCATCTAGTGATCTGTGTTAATATTTTAATTGGAAGCAGCCGCTGGGACTGTTCAAACACCCATGTAGGAACTAGCTTATTCTGAACTAGCTTATTAAGTAGCATCTGATGTGAGCGTACTATCATTAAATACAGCAGATAATATACACTCTGAAGTGTGCCCGATAAGCATTTTAACGGTTAATTTTTAGCTGTTTAAAGCAACATGCACAGCAATGATTCAGATAAGACTGAGTTTTGTTTGGGTGAGAGGTTAACTATGTTCAGGCTCTTCTGAAGGTTTATAAACACAGTAAATCTGGGCCGAACTGAGGTAAACGCAGCGTTTCTCTTCTCAAGGGCTTTAAAATTTACATGTTCTCAAGCTGTTTACTCTTTAGCTCCGCGTGGTTTGTGCTGAAGGTTTGGGGTCAATTCAGTTTCTGTTTATGATAATTCTTCTTCCCATCTTTCCTGTAAACATCTTCTCTTACTTCTCTGTTTTTGATTCCTTCATCCATGTTCAGGGTCATAACTATGGAAGCCAATTTGCACCACTGAATAAAAAATAAAAAAGGTAATTGCGACTTTTTATCTCACAAATCGGACTTTTTATCCTCGCAATTGCGAGTTTACATCTCACAAATCTGACTTTTTTTCCTCGCAATTGCGAGTTATAAAGTCAGAATTGCGAGATATAAACACAATTGCGAGTTATAAAGTCAGAATCGCGTGATATAAACACAGTTGCAAGATATAGTCAGAATTGCGTGATATAAACTAGCAATTCTGAGATATAAACACAATTGCGAGTTATAAAGTCAGAATTGCGTGATATAAACTAGCAATTCTGAGATATAAACACAATTGCGAGTTATAAAGTCAGAATTGCGTGATATAAACTAGCAATTCTGAGATATAAACACAATTGCGAGTTATAAAGTCAGAATTGCGTGATATAAACTAGCAATTCTGAGATATAAACACAATTGCGAGTTATAAAGTCAGAATTGCGTGATATAAACTAGCAATTCTGAGATATAAACACAATTGCGAGTTATAAATCAATAAAGAACTTCTGTTTTAGATACTCCAGAAATAAAGTCAGTCTGGTTAGTAATGTGTGAAGTTGGTGTTGCTGTTTGTGGAGAGGTCCTTTTTTTCTGAGGTCAAAGGTCTCATGTGGGGGCCCTGGAATATTTCATTATGGAGGCCTTGGGGGCAAAAAAAATTATATCTTCAAGAAATAGACTGTATTTTAATGTTGTTTTAACCCTTTCCCCAACTAAACTAAGAGACTAAGAGAGAGTTAAAGAACTATACAGGGGCTTACAGGTTTTACGGTAGTGGTGCTATATAGCACCTCATCGACTCCAAAGAACCGCTGAAGAACCATACAGGTGCTTAACAGGTTCTTTATACGGTAGTAGTGCTATATAGCACCTTAACCACTCCAAAGAACCGCTGAAGAACCTTTTTTTTTAGAGTGTACATAACCCTTCATTTACCAGTAATGGCAGATATTTAAGTCATGTTTGTCTAAAAGAGCATTCAGCAGTCAGAGCTTGAAATTTGCAAGAGGATCTGATGGTGTAATGTGCTTACCTGCACGAGGCCATGTGGTTTCAGCAAAGCCTGCATTCACATGGGTGGATTACGGTATGATACGGCCCCTCTCGCCTGGGCCTGACTTTACCACAACAACCGTCCAGACAGAAAATAGCACCTTTGTTCTGTTACAGATACAGGACGAGAGACGGAGAGAGGGGGCGATCGTACACAAACGGTGTAGACGATAGATTATAAATCTTACTGTGACCAGGATATGACCTAATAAAGTCTTTCCTTCGGTCTCCTGTACTTCATCCAACACCACATGCGGTCAATGAAAAAAAGCACACACAGGCAAAACATTTCACAAACGTATTGACGACTGGTTAGATCACTGCCAGGATGAATTCAACAAAGCATTCATTCAAAGAGTTAATAAGCAACTAGGATATTTGGCTAAGCTTTAGAACCTGCTTCTCTCACAACATATTCACATCAATACTCCCATTGAAAAGAATTAACAGTTATCTTCATCCTTTGTATATGTCTTTATTTATCCAAAAATCGAATGTTTTGAGATTAAAAATTGCTCTCTTTTTTGCTTATATATATATATATATATATATATATATATATATGGTAACGCTTTGGTATAGGAACCAATTCTCACTATTAACTAGTTGCTTATTAGCGTGCCTATTATTAACATATTGGCTGTTTATTAGTACTTATAAAGCACATATTCTGCATGACCATATTCTACATTCCTAATCCTACCCAATACCTAAACTTAACAACTACCTTACTATTAATAAGCAGCGAATTAGGAGTTTATTATATAACTAAAGTCATAGTTAATGGTTTGTTAATAGCAAGAATTAGACCTTAAAATAAAGTGTGCCCAATAATCTTTTGTCATGCATTTTAATGTGTTGACTAACATAATAAAGCTCATGTAAAGTGCTTTGAAAAAATTGTAACTGTAGTGTTACAAATACATTGAAATAGGAGACATACAAGTTTCAATAGAAATGAAATTACGTTTTAGTTAATCATAAATGCTTGTTAGTACATTCAGCAGTACTTTAACCATATTCACAAGATAGGAAGTAACTATTCTTTTATTGGCAATAAATATATCAAGTTTCAAGTGTCAAGTGTCTGAAAACATTAGACTCAGTTTGCACTGAACCGATAAAATTTGAATGTGCACTTTGAAGTCACTTTGGATAAAAGCATCTGCCAAATGCATAAATGCAGGGACGTGCACAGACATTTTGAGGGGCATGGGCTCAAGTGGAAAAAAGGGCACTTCTCATATTTATTGTAATTTTATTTCTAAACAAAACGTAAATATATTAACACAACTCTGACTTACCAATTTATTTTAATTCTCTCACACAGTAAAATCCTGAGTGTTAAATTAACACTGCTCGGAGCATATATGGTCCCACTCTACAAGAGTGTTAAAGTAACACTGAAGCAGTGTTAAAGTTAATGAGATAATTATGTGATTAATTAAGTGCTGATTGAGCATTAGTGATGAACAGCTGCTGTTAACAAGCAGAATCACTGAAGAAAAGAGAAAAACAAGAACTACAACTGACTTCAACCACAGCCTTATGCCGAGTTCACACTGCACGATTTTCAAACTCGTCGGATCGCCGTTGTTTTCACACTGCGTGACTATCTGGGGTAGCATTCAGTTGCTGCTGTGTTCACATTGCACGCACATTACTAACCAGACTGACTTTATTTCTGGAGTATCTAAAACAGAGGTTCTTTATTGAGAATTAAGGTTTAGATGATTTTTTTTTTCAACACCGTTTTGTTGAATAGTGTTTGCTTTAGTTGCCTCTTGACCCTTGACATTATAAATATAAGTTTCTCTTTGGCTGTTATAATAGTGTTTATAATATTAATGTTAGCAAGACAAATTATCTATAATTACTTTTTGTCTTTTGGATAATTAGCTGTAAATTCGAGGCACAGGTAGCTTAGTCTTTTGTTCATCACCACTCACCTCCACACCAAGACAAACACAACTGGAAAGAGAGGGAGGGCTTCACTTCTGCCTCTCTGTCTGCGATGTGCCGATCACTGTGTGTTACACTGCTGTGCTGCGTGCCGTGCGCGGAGATGCGGAGGGAAGAAAGGCATCGGAGCTCGACAGAGTCTCAACATTTCCCGACATGACCTAATATTTAGATTTTTCTATTTGTTTTACAGGGAAAGCTGTGCGCAAACAGAAACACACACACGCACACATAATACATATATTCATTTAAAAAAATAAAAGCTCCCTAGAAAAAGGGCACTCTCTCTCGAGGAAGAAAATTATTTGTTTTACAGGGAAAGCTGTGCGAAAACAGAAACACACACACGCACACATAATACATATATTCATTTATTCATTTAAAAAAATAAAAGCTCCCTAGAAAAAGGGCACTCTCTCTCGAGGAAGAAAAAGGGCAGGCGCTCAAGCCCCTTTTGATGTCTATGTGTGCGCATGCCTGCATAAATGTAATGTCTAAATGAAAAGTATATTGTCTTACGGTATATTATTTTCTGTAATAAGTTTAAGTGTACTACTTTTTTTTCACAAGGATATATAAAAAGGAATAAAGTCAATGACAAACTAAGGAAAACATTTTTGAGTGCCAAAGCCCATGTGAAGCTAATGTAAGCAAAGAAGTGGGAAATTCCTTCCTGTCCACTATAGACAAATGCATCGTGTCACTTCCTGTAGGAGTGCTGGCATGCTCCTGGTCCTGTGGACAGAGGGCAGCTCAGCCCTAAAGGTCAAACGGACTCATATTAAGCAAGAAAAACAAAGTCTCAAGCTTGTATTAGCACCTGTAACTCAATCCTCTGGACACAGTTCAATTGAGAAACACATAATTCTGCTTATGTAAGTGAAACCTCTCACAACAATGCATGTTGAATAGTTGTGGATCGGGTTGTGGAACTGAATTCTTACTCGGTTCATAAACAAATCAATTACATAATATAATTATTGTTCTAATACTCCCCATCACATCTTTGTGTCAAAGCGAGAGTCTAAAGTCTGCAGGTAATAACCCACCACTGCTGTTCCTCTCTCACCATCTCCTCTAAATAGCATCCTATCACAGTGTCAGAAGTGAAAGATCACATGGGTGGAGAAGGGGATAAGCAAACAATATTATCTAATGTAAGCACAGTACCTGGCACTGCACAGCACCCGCAGACAGACAAAGACAGAACACGTTTGAACATATTTTCTGACAAATAATCACATTATTCACAGTCAGTATTAGCTAGAATCAACATACCACAGCAGTTAGTATTTATGTACTGTGTGCTAACAGTAATATTAAAGCGCATAAGAGAATAATGAAGACTAATGGAGAGCTACTGAGCTAAATGTATTACCTTTACCTCTATCCCTGTTTTTTTATTTTTTATTTACCATTATTTATGGTTTATTTAAACTGTTTATTGCCATGTCTGTCAGGATCCTAAGACAGTCATTTTATTCTTTTAGTAAATAAATTGAATGTGTGCTCTTTTGCTCATTACATAGCTGATCTCTTTTTGATGCTTAGTATCTAGCAGTAATTTGAGAAAAATCCACTGGAGTGACCTGAGAATGTTTGTGCAGCTCAGGAGCAAATAATGATTGAACAGAGGGAAATCCCTGTAACCAGGTCCAGGATTGAAATCCACAGTTTTTTTGTTGCTACAGTTACTCACAAAACTATGTAGCTCATATAGTTGTATAAGCTGTAGTTGTAGACAGTGTGGCTTGGTTCAGTGTAAGTATAGGATATGAAGCTGGCACAGGAGCTGGTGAACATCAGGATAAGTTTCCCAATGTTATAATGTTTTAAATATATACATTTTGTTTAAAAATGATATATGGGCATGATTTTAACAGACTAACTGGTGCAGCATGTTTTAAAAGTGACTTTAGAGAGTGTATGTAAGTGTACAATGAGAACAAAAGAGGACCTAAGACAGAGCCTTGGGTCACACCATATTTCACTTATGTTAGGTTTGACATGGTAGGATGTAATCAGGCTAGTTTACATCTATAATTATGGCAACATAATTCTCCAGACGTTCATGAGAACGTTGCAATCATTAGGGTCTGATTCACCCATGATTGTCATTTATTACTTCGACAACTGTTCTATTGTGGTTTCTTCATAAGCAGTTTAATTACTGCCATTTGAAAAGTTTATTTTTTAAATTTTTATATTTTTAATAATTTAATTTAATTTAATTTAATTTAATTATTTTGGACAAATGTCCCAATCATAGGGATTTCATAATAATGAAAAGGAGTTTTGTAATGTTTTTGATCTGTTTTATATAGAAGTTTCCTCCTATCCTCTTTTTGTAGGTATCTTTAAAACCTATAATGAGATAGCTGTCATTCTGTGACCAAATGATGGGACATAGAAAAGCTCTTGATTGGTGTGTTGTAAAAAACAGGTCACAGGTCTGATTTTATAGGGTTTGCCAAAGACTCTATTCAATTGTATCCAATACATTTTCAAACAAATGAAACTGTCTGATTCAAATCTCTATCCAGCAGCAAGCCAGTAAAGAAACACTATAGTATTCTCTTAATTAATAGACTAATCATAAGTATGTTTTGTGGTAAGCGTGACAAAATGTACCACTAACAAGTGTCTGTGATATTGGACTCACCCTCAACTTTGACATATGCTAGATAAATCCTTTAAGCTTTCAACAATGTGTAATAATTATGGTGATCATAAATTGGTTGGTCTGACGTTTTACTAGTGTCATAACCGATAACAGTGAGAAGACATTTGTGTATGTATCTGTGTCTCTTTATTTCAATGTGTCCACATATATTTTCTGTTTGTCGCTCACTGTGTCCAACTTAAAGACCACAAACAAATGAACAGGCCAAAATACATTTACCTCCTCTCATAATGTGGTGTGTTATATCTGTTTCACATGAACAGAACTGTGATTTGAATTTCCTACTTTTACTAAATGTGTTCCCACCCCGCCCCA
>NW_015551110.1:166780-184337 GCF_001515605.1 Sinocyclocheilus anshuiensis
CCCCCCCCCCCCAACAAACCGAAAGAGTAAAAATAAACTGATTTGCTGCTGGGTACATACTGATGATGTAATCATGTGAGTTTTGTGTGAGTGAATACTTTCAAGTGTGTGTCCCAATCCACTATCCCAATAAGTAACTAACCTGTCATGAAAACTGTTGCTCTGGGCAACACACATGCATTTTAGTCATGCACATCAATCTTTCCATTGATTTACTATTGACTTCCCTCCCACCTCTGATAAGATTTGAGTTACAGAGAAGTCCTTTGGACCTGTCAGTCTTATCATTGGCCATTGAAGATGACACACCCTACAAATGGGGAATGGTCTGAGCATACTTCTGTGAGCAGGTCTGATTACGAGATGTGTGAAGTTCAGATTGTGACGCTGTGATGTTACACAATCAACCCTTCCAACTATACACACTGTTCAAATGAAATACACTTTTATAGACCATAATAACTTATTATTATATGGTCATATAATGGCATCAGGATACTTTATTTAGATTCACAAAGCAAGGTTGAAAGGGGTCAGATGAAACGTTCGACATCACAGATTTTTGACTACAGAAAAAAAAAAAAACGGGTTCACTATGAGGTAAAATGCTGTCAAACATATTTGATATTTTATGTCAACTAAATGTTTTGTCAAAGACATAAGCCATTAATTGCCTCAAGAAAAACTTTTGTAATACACACAGTGTCATGTATTTATTACACATTTATGAACTAAATGTCATCATAAAATTGATAAATTACTAAAACTGAAATATAGATAGAAATAGAAATAGAAAAATTACAAAAAACGTGTCATAAAACAAAAGACCTTGACAAAATTACTAAAATTAAGATGAAAACGGAACACTATAAAACTATAGTTTTAATAGACATAATAGTAAATAGTAATAGAAAACTATAACTATTACACAACTATTACATGACAGAAACTGTAATTTGAAATATTATTAAATACTATAATAGTATATAACAATAAAATAACTCCTATAAATAAATGTTAATTTGATAAATGTTCCTGTGGCTCATTGGTCGAGCACTGCGTTAGCAGTGCAAAAGGTTGTGGGTTCAATTCCCAGGGAACACACATACTGGTAAAAAATGTATAGCCTGAATGTGCTGTAAGTCACTTTGGTTAAAAGTGTCTGCTAAATGCATAAATTATTAACTTTATAAATTATATGATATATACAATATAATCCTCATACAAAAACACCATACTGTATTTAGAGTATAATGGCACCATTACACAGTTCATGGTGAAAAAAACAGGTGTTTTTTTTTTTTTAAAGCTTAAACGATTCTTGAAAGATTGTGCTGAGAGGAATGACGAATGAAAGGGGAAACTCCTACAAAAGTAATGCAGATATTCCATGGAGCGACCCTGGGAACTGAGCCAACCATACACTGAATTAACAACCGGAATCGAGGCGAGGATATTCAGGGTGTGGAGGGTCACAGGGGTGAGCTGTTATTCAGCCTCGCCAGTGGATATATTGAAAACATGATCAAGTCCTGTTTTATTTTAGCCAATGTGTGCATTTTGAAGT
Organism: Sinocyclocheilus anshuiensis; assembly: GCF_001515605.1. Classification (NCBI taxonomy): domain Eukaryota; kingdom Metazoa; phylum Chordata; class Actinopteri; order Cypriniformes; family Cyprinidae; genus Sinocyclocheilus; species Sinocyclocheilus anshuiensis. The sequence continues at coordinate 168,348 of NW_015551110.1, forward strand.
TTCCTTCATATACTGGCAGAACCCTGTCCACATGATCCAACTTAAAGACTCTTAAAGATGCTATTTCCTTTTAATGAAGGAAGTTGTTTCTGGACATTTTGAAGGGTGGGAGGGACATTTTCATTTTTGAGAGCATTTGATTGGACACACATTTGGATATGCAAATACAAAAACATGACTGAACACTTTAGCCAGTTTGGTTTAACCGTTCTGTTCCACAGAAGGGAGTAAAAGGTTAATTACTTTAAAAAAATGTTCATAGTATGAAAAAAAATGTGTTCTTTAAGAACTATTCACTTGAAAGGTTCTTTGGGCGACCAAAATGGTTCTTCTGTTGAGCAGTTTTTGGAGCCATATTTTTAAGGGTTTTCAATAAATCCTCCCTAAGTAATTGACAAATTGGAAAACTTTAGAAATTCGCCACAAAAAAACACACTTATCAATGATTATTTGAAGTGAAAATCAATCATTATTTCATGTCATGTAGAACATCTCTTTCCCTTCATATTCTTATTGTTATACATCACTGAACAACTTCTTAACTTCTTAACCTTCTTCCCTAGAAGGTCTCAGTACTGTGACCCAGTAGTGCACAACACAATGAACATTAAAAAGCAAATATAAAATAACAACACCGTGGAATCCAGCCACAACAGAAAATGCTCCCATTCCTTTCTCGAACTCCAAAGCTAACGAGGGCGTAATACTAGAGTTTAATGCATCCATCATGTGGCCGTGAAATTACTTTGCTGATTTAACTGTAATTATATAATATGCAAAGTTCAAGGGTCCATACAAACATTGGTGTGGTAAAAACTAAATTTGGATTTTGTTAGTCCATTACCATCAGTATAAGGCCGTCATGTTAGCTTTGACACCGTTAATGGTGTTCTTGGCTCGCAGTCCCGTCGTTGTCCCACTGAAAGAGTGAAAATCTCCTGTATTCTGTCTCTGCTCACAGGACGAGCGCTGCAATGGGCAACAACAATATGGCAGCAAGCTGGACCTATCATTCAATCTCCCTACAGCTTTGTGGCACAATTTCATGAGGTGTTTGGACACAGCTGGTGACTCGCCTGAAAGTGAACAACTTTCCTTGAGCTGCTTCTGGAGGCCGATTGGTCAGATCGTCTGTCAATCAAGCTCGATGCGAAAGGTCAAATGAGAAAGCCTTGCCACTGGAGACTAAAATTTAGTTCAAAACCTGTAAATGTTGGGCTGTAAAGCCCTACAAAATCATCTTTATTGGCCTGTCAAGTCAAAGTAAACATTTGTACAGAAGTTATGCTCTGTGAAGGCTGTATGGGACATCATGTATTTTTTAACTTGGTCTGATGAATACTATATGTGTGCAAGTTTAATAGTAGAAACATAAATATTTATGTCTATTTAGTTTTGGGATGTATTCCAGAAAGCACGGTTAACTTACCGTCAGCTAAACCCTGAACTTTCGGTTGATTAACCCCAAACCTTGCTTACTCGAGGTATGTGGTTCCAAAAACGTGTCCGGGAGTAAGTTCATTCAACTCCGAGTATGTTCCTGGTTAAGACTCAAGACAATCTCAACAGAGCGACGAATCGACGAGTCACTATGGAAATGGACGCTAAGAAAAAGCGTGCCATGCTGTTTCTTTCTTCTTCTTTTGTTCAATGGTCCATTTAATCTTTAATCCTTGAGAATATGAATTATATTGTGAAAGCTGAGGTTATCCGCTCGCTTATCCTCAAACATACCCCGGGTATGCCACATAACCTGCTTTTTGGAATACCCCCTTGGTCTGTTAGTTTTCCTTCTGTGTTTGTGATATGTTCATTTCAGTTCCCTGTGTTCATTTCCTCGTTTGTTGTCACAGTTACTGATTGATTAGTGCACCTGTTTCTTGTTCAGTTTGTTTTTTTCCTGTATATTTAAGCCCTCAGTTTAGTACTCCTTGCTTGATGTGAAGTTGTTATATTGTTTTTCTCCTATGGACTGGTTTCATGTTGGAATACCTTCTTTGTTTTTGTTAATGAAGTTACAGCGGCTGTTATTATATCCACCTCGCCTCTTTCTTGCCGTCTCTTCTCTCTTCTTGAAAAATAAAAGTGCACTACAGCCTACTTTTAAAAACACTTATTACAGAAATAGTATTTACTTTGTAATAGTACTTTAAAAGTACATACTTAAAAAAAATGAATGTAATATTTTCGAACTTTTAAATGCATTTTAAACAAAACAAAAAGTATAATAGTTTAACATATGTTATATTGATTGCATCTGATTTGCATTAAAAGCAATTAGCTGAACTTTAGAGTATTTTGATCCACTTAAGTAGGACTTAAGTACATCTTTAAAAGTAATTTCAGAATTACTTCCATTGTCTTGGGAATATAGTTAAAGTGCACTGCTGAATGTATTGACAAGCATTTATGGTATGTCATTTCTATTAACACATACATTGTATATTTAAATACATTTGTAATGAAGAATATTTGTAGCTAAAAGGTACAATTAGTACAAAGTATTTAACGTGTATGTTAGTCAAAGTGTACTTCTTTGATGCACAACAAAAGATAATTATTAAAAGAGCATCATCCACACCATTTACCATCCAAATTTTTGTGAAATTATCATATGTGTTCATGGTACATTGATGTGTCTAAATGTTTTATTTGCTGTTGGATCATGATCAAGTGTTGCAAGTAAAGGTGAGGCCGCAGTGACTGTTCATCTGATAGATGAACGCACCTCTGTAGGTGCAGGACACACCACAGTTACACATTTACAGAGAGGTGCCCATCACTGACATCACAGCAGCAGGAGAGTATAAATCCACACACCGATACTCACCTGCACAAGCACAGGAACGGACGCCTAACCCGAACAAAGGACTCCGAGACGCCAGACCCATCGCGCTCCCTTTTCAGGACTGTATTTGACTTTAGAAAAGACTGAATTATGTGTTCTGGAAATTTCGCCAAATGCCTGGGGATAACCCTCCTCCCGCTGGCCATCATCTGTGTTATCTGCAACATTATGCTGTTTTTCCCTGGTGGTAAAGTAGCCGATGAGAGCAGCGACATCACAGAAGAAGTCTTTTACTTTGGAGGAATTCTGGGATCTGGTGTGGTGGTGAGTGGATGAGCAAATGCAAGTAACTTCTCGTAAGAGGAACAGAGTAAAACAAAAGACTATCAGTATCAAATAACTCTAATTTGAGCTCAAATTTCTGTAAAAAAAAAAAGTTTCTGTTAACTCATTAAAGAAACAGTTTTCGTAAAATGTTTTACGAACCTTTTTTTTTTTTGCATTGTATCTAGGCTAGTATTTTAAAGTTGTTGTTTTTTATAGCTATTTTTTGTCATTTTTTATTTTGTACTTCACTGTTTTTGTTTTATTTTAAGGCTTTTATTAATTGTAGAAAATACCTTATAGGCAAGCGTTCACCTTTAAGTAACGAGCTGGTCTTTGTTTAGATGATTTTCCCTGCGCTGGTTTTCCTGGGCTTGAAGAACAACGACTGCTGCGGCTGCTGTGGGAATGAGAGCTGCGGAAAACGTTTCGCGGTGAGAAAACTCCCCGAACGCTCTGAGGAGTCCATGTGACAAATGACATTCTCACACCATTCCTCAACACAAGGATCACGTTATTCCCACCATTTGGGATTCAGAATCAGAATCAGAATCAGCTTTATTCGCCAAGTGTGCTCAAACACACGAGGAATTTGTTGTGTTTTTTAAGAAGCTCTTGGTACATACATGCATGCATATCTGACATGAGAACAGAAACATTTTTGAATTCCCACCAAAAAAGGCCTTTCTGAGCAAAATATTAGAAATATGTGTTTTTATATTCTTACTCTTACCCTGCTTGTAAGCGATTTTTGCAACACATGCCATTTCAAAGCACCATTATATTAAAGAAACAGGACGAAACATTCTAATATGCAAGATTAGACAGTAAAGCTATCAAGAAGTCGTATCTGTATGTTTTGTGTTTCACATTTGGTTTGTTTTCATCTAGATGTTCAGCTCTATTCTGTTCGCCGCGGTTGGAGCTGTGGGCGCCAGTTACTCTGTTATTGTGTCTTGTCTGGCCATTAATCACGGGCCCAAGTGCTTCACTACCGTAGAACAAGTTAACGCCTCTTACCCATTTGCCGACGGGTGCGTGTTTATTATCAAATGAATAAAACTCAAGTAATAAACCAGTAGCTGTAAGATTAACACATGTCGCCTGGTTTCTTCCTTTCAGGAACTACCTGTCCAACAGAACGCTGTGGAGTGAATGTACGGGTCCGGGCGATATCATCACGTGGCATCTGACCCTGTTCTGCATCCTGCTGGCCACTGGTCTGGTTCAGATCGGTCTGTGTGCTTTCCAGGTGATCAACGGGCTCATCGGCACCATCTGTGGAGACTGCTGCGGCTGCTGTGGGGTACGCACAAACTCTGATAATAACAATAACAATAAAGCACCCACAGGCCTTATTGATGGAAATTCCCCATTAGTTTGACATGTTGAAATAACTTAGCCATGTGTTTTTTCCCCGCAGAGCTCCTAAACCACTCGGAATGGACTTGGATCAATGACTCTTCAGGACTGATCATACATCCATATCTGTACTTCTCAACAGTTTCTCACCTCATGATTTGTATTTATACTGTTCAGATGGATGTTGTTTTCTTCCGTGTTTGCTGTATCTGCCTGATGGCTGATGGCTTATGAAGGCAGCATACAGCAATATTGTTATATATAGCCTATATATGATGTTTCATACAGATTTATATGATATAGGATATTGATATATAGTGTATTGATACATAGTAAAAAGAATATTGAATATTTATTCAAACTGTAGGAGAATGTTATTTTCATACAAGTATTTAGTCTTTTTTTCATGATGGATGGAGGGAACGTGCAAATATATGGAATATTTGATAAAAGATAACGATTTTTATTATTTTATCTCAGGAAACTGGTTGAAATGTATTGCTATATTAGTAAAAGAATATTTGACACTTAATAAACTCTTGATTTAAAAAGCACCACATGGCTGTCCTTGTTGCTATACTTGCACTTTTCCGTCTCACTCAGCAAGGTTTTGTTTTTCGGCGAAAACAGGAAGCAGCAGGAGGGACAATGAGATGATCTGGGAAGCACCCTGACAGACTCTGGAGAGTTCAGGGTTACTTCATAAACAACAGCTGGCCTGCTGAAGATGATTTGCGCCATTTTTAACTAAATATGCAAAGAGCATGCAATAACATGATGCGCAAGCTGAAACCGCACTAGAGCGTACTTGATAAGAGTTCTTATGCAGTGTTATAACTTCTATTATTGAGAGAAGGCTTTCTGGCTAAAGTAAATGTTTGTTGTTCCCCCAGTGTGATGTTGATGTGTTATCAGGGGTTTTATGAGGGGAATGTTATTTTATGATGGGTTTATAGGTAACAGCTCTCATCTTCACACAGGAATGATTAACTTTATGTTCTGTGATGCATATATGACTGATGCTTTATTACTGATAATCTTCTCCCGATAGCTACTTTATCTGGCTTTTTGTGGCTGCATGATGAATGATTTGTTTCTCAGTGCAACAGAAACGTTTCACAGCAAATAGTGCAGACGTTGCAAATATCACATTTGTAGTAACAACAGCAACATTGTGTAATTACAAGCATTTTCACAAAATATAATTTCCCATTAAGTATGCAATTAAGCAGTAACAAACGCAAACGTAAAATGTGATTAACTTTAATAAGATAACTCACTCAATAAAACATGTTGAGGTGATGCTGAGACCCCTGCTGGACACATGATGAATCTGGACTTGATACATAATTATAAATTAATAATTAATATAGAAAAGAGTTTATTGGATGACGTTTTCTCACTCTCAGAAACATATTAAATAATTGCAATTTTAAATGTTTGTTTTTATCGGAAAATAAGCCAACTTGCATGTGGGTCATTCCATGAAATCGGTGTCGTTTGCATCCCTAAAAATAATCAAACATAGATTTAACAACAAATACATTTGCAATTTAAAAACATAGCAATACTATGTATGCTTACATCAATATTACATTTTAAAAAAGCCAATTAAATATTATTTTAAATAATTTTAATAGAATTTATGATGGTATGGGTAAGGTTTTTGGCCCACTATATGATTTTTCTTTTTCAGCAGGACTTTTAATTTGCAAAATGAAGGCAAAATGATATAAAAATCACATTTGCATATTGTTCTAAATACAGTCTCGTTGTTAAGCAATGTTTCTGGCATAAGTATGCATTTTTTTCTATAAAATTTAAATCTTTTCATTGGTGTCCCCTGATTTCATGTCAGCCCTGTTACCTTCATCAAAAAACCCTTGTAAAATAATGTACATCCAAGTGACATCACTTCTAGGAGGTTACATCATCTCTCAACTTGGACTCTAACACAAGCATGTTTCTCTCTCACTTCTATCATGTTCTATTTTTGATGATTTATGAGGCCTGACTGGAGGGGGGATCATGCATTGTCTCTGTTGCGACACGTCAGCAGAGTTTAGAGTTTTAGATCCATCCGCAGCTTTATTAGGGATAGTCAGACAATACAGGGGTCGAATACCGGCAAGACGATACAGCACAGGCTAGGCAAGGGCGAGAGTCATGACACAGGCGAGAGGTCAGGGCAGGCGGCTAGCAAACACAGTCCAGGAGAACAATCCGAGTAGGGGCAGGCAGAGAACAGTCAGGAGATCAAGAAACAGGTCGAGGTCAAACACAACGAAAACAAACACGGGTAGAACACTCAGTAATGACAGCCAGGGCAAATCAAGACTTCGCAGAGAGTCAGTGTGTGTGAGCGGCTTAAATGTGTGTGTGGGTAATGAGGTGCAGGTGTGTGTGATCAGTCCCAGGTATGAGGGATGATGGGAAATGGAGTCCGAATAAGAGATGGTTAATATTCAGGAGATGGTTCCCTCTGGTGGTGCGGAGGCGGCGGTACGGGAGCCTCCTCTGTAACAGTCAATACTGTTACCATTTCCATTGTAACTGCAACTATATTTTATTCTGGACAAAGTCCTTTTTTAAATGTCTCTCTTGTGTATATATATATATATATATATATATATATATACTTAATTGACATGTGGTTTCTTAATTGACATGTGGTCACCCTCCAAAATTAGGATGTTCTTGGTCATCTTGAAAAAAAAAAATCCAAAATTTGAAACAGTCCCAGTGAAAAGAGTGACTAAAATGCTTCTCATATATGTAAAAACTATCACATAGTTCTAATTAAACTATAGTATCTAGTAACCTTTTTGTGTCGGTAACAGGGTTGATAAAAATACCAAAACATGAGGTAGAAAAATAGTCATAAAATAATAAATTACATAGCCTGAGATGGCACAATACAATTTCTTGTTATTTTAAGGTGTCTTGATTTCATGGATATTTAAAAAATGTGGATTAAACATTTTATTTTTGTAATCTTTTCAAGTGAAAAAGGCACTGATTTCATGGCATGACCCATATACCCATTCATAATCTACCCATTATATTTTGCTTTGTCCATGCACTTTTAATTCAGCATCAGAATTGTTTGGCCTCATGGTTAAAGAAGCAGCCAACTTTTCTCACAGTCTTTATTTACATGCCATTATTGTCACAAAGCAAGGCCAGACACAACAGGTAAGTGAAAATCAGGATGGTTTATTGACTGGGTAAGGGGATGACTGGAATAGGTGAGTTAAAGGCAGGTGAGTGTCAACACAGTGAATGGTTCCAGGGTGCTTATCTGAGTTCTGATGGTGAGGATCGGATGCCAGTTACGTTGGAAATCGTGGAACACTTTCCAAGGAGTCGTTGGAGGATCGCGGGAGGAACAGCAGGTAATTCGTTCTAGGAGAATTTGGCAGAGAGAGTCCAGAGCAGTTCGTAGGAGTGAACGGTAGACCGGACAGTGAGTGACTGTGCTGTGTGTGTATTTGTAGTGTGGCTTGATTGGTGACAGCAGGTGCGGGTGATCAGAACTCAGGTGACTGTGATCGGGTAATTATCCTGGATGGTGACTGAAGTGACTGTGATGAATCCCTGACAATTATAGTATATGATCCTACTTATACTGTTATGTTCATTTATTTTCTGTACCTGGTGATTTTTCATCATTGCAAGAAAGAAATTGTTTTATCTTTTATGAGAATGTTATTCGGTCTCTTCTATGCAATTCCCACTTTTCACAATCCAATAAATTTCAGATTTTTATTGTGTTATTTTTTTTTAATTGAAAACCATGTTAGGAAATAGGTCACATACAAAATGTGATGTATATGGAAATTCACATTAACCAAAGATTTGATTTGATAACCTAAGATCAAATCTGTAAAATTCAACCCCAAAACATTTATAATGTAACCATGTTTGCACAAAACATAAAAATAAAATAAAAATAATAATAATAATGTAAGGAAAGCTCTTCAAAAATCCATGCATCCCTTTTGAAAAAGAAGTCCACTTTAACATACCTTTTAAACTAGTACTTAATAAAGAAATAAACTTTACAAGAACATTTTTTCAGACACTTGCATGTTAATTGAAATTAAATGAAAATTTATTATATTTCAAATTTATATTGAATAAAATAAACTTTAGAGTGCTTTTTGAGCAACTCAAGTAGGATTTGAGTACATTTGTATATGTATTTTCATTATTACTTCTATTATTTTTGAATTATGGTTATAATATGCGTAATGCACTAACAAGTATTTAAGGTAAACGAAAATACCATATTCTTTAATGTAATTTCTGTTGAAATTTGTATATGATATGATGTATATACACTTAAGTGGTGGACATTTATTAATATTATATTATCTGCAAGTACAGTTTTAAAAAAAATCCCTTTATGATATAAAATACACAAGGGCACATTCAGTACATTTCATATCTTTTTACAAGGGACCAATAGCAATGAGAATAAATTGTAATAAATTGTGTTTTTACCACACCAGCTGATGAAGACAAAGTCAAAGAACTGATTCACAAAGAAACACAGCTACACATCCATGCTAATAAAACCATTTTATTCTTTTCCTTTTTGATTTCACTGACAATTTTAGAGATTTCATAGAGGTTACAACCACATTTCTCACGTACAGTACACCACCATCATATTTCTGTGGTATGCAGTTTGTTTTCTGAGCTTTCCAGCATGTGACCAACATTAAATCTTACTAAAGCATGCTGAAGTGTGGAGCGCTACATAAGTCTGGCATCAACCGATACAGATGACACACCAGACTTCATCTCACCCCATAACACAACAAAAAAAATCAGCATTTTATGTGTCTGAAGCCATATATATTCAACTCTGTGGGATATTGCATGATTTAGGTTCTGGAAAAGCAGTTTATATCATAGAAAATTGTTTCAATCATTAAAAGGTCCCTCTTGCTGAGTGTCTGGCACAGAACGGGCCACTCAAGACACCCGATCTCATCCTTAGTTGTCCAAAACCGAAGAAACCGACGTCTCTGAGGTCACTCGGGTTCGCGAACAGCTCGTATCGGCTCTTTTTGACCCGCTACCTAACCGCTCGGTCCTCATGAAGGACGTCATGAGCTCAGTTTGACCTACAGCTACTAAAAATCACCCCGTCTGCACAATCCACAAATCCAACACACTTCAATTCATCATAACCCATCTATAACGTAACCATAAACAATAATGAAGTCACAGTGAGGTGGGTCTATACACCCCCCGATGCTATGAATATCAAACAGATCAAACATGCAATACAAAAATTAGACCTGTGTAGAAAAAAAACCAACATATTTATATGTTTATATACTGAACTGGATTTCAGCCGGGGTGCTAAAATCAAGAAAAGAAAAAAAAACAAGTGTCTGCCCCAAAAATCATCCAAATGAAGGCAAAATTATCTCTGGTATCAGAAAATACTTATAGATAGATATTCCCTGAAGATATCGAGGGACTAGATCAGTATTGGCATATTTGTAGTGCTTCGAAAACATTTAAAATTCCTGAAAAAGGGAAACAAATCTAAAAACTATTTAAAAAGAAGTTCATAGCTCTTGATAAATACTAAACTGCAAACTAATTAAATGCACCAGATGTCAAGAGCACAGAATAGAAAATAGGAATACTGTAGCAGTACATAAAAACATATATGATATGAAACGCTTGTCTACAAATGCCATCATGAGCTTCACACAATAGCTAAACTGGAATAAGAGTAAAAAACACATCTGAAATAGTTATTCGTTGGATATAAAGTCACAATGTAAAGCTTTGACAGGCACACTTGTGCTACTGATTTGGCAAAAAGCAGGGTGAACCTCATGAAAACGTAATGACCATTACGATTTTCTGACTATTAAAAACATCTAAATCAAAAACAAACACCAACAAAACTCGTTTTGCATTACTGTCATACAAAAAAATCTCATTACAGTAACACATTTGATTGTTCTATTTTTGAGTTTGTTTGTAATTCTTATTCTCAGTCATGATTCACATTAGTGTTTTTAAGGCAAATGTGCTTAATTATTATTCAAAACATCCTAATGGTCCTATAAAAAAACGGGCTTAATTTTCTTTAGGTATTAACTTCTTGTTATTGATCCAAAAACATATATTTTTTAATCAAAGCTTATTTCTGCCCAGAAATATAAAAAAAAAAAATTATTTCCAAAAAAAAAAAAAACGTAATTGTGACTTTTTATCTCACAATTTTGACCTTTTTCTTGGAATTGCAAGTTTATATCTTGAAATTGTGTTATAAACCCACAATTCTGAAAAAAAGTCTAAATTACGAGAAGTAAACTCGCAATTCTGAGAAAAAAGTCAGAATTATTGAAAGTAAACTCGCAATTCTGAGAAAAAAGTCCAAATTATTAATAGTAAACTCACAATTCCGAGAAAAAAGTCCAAATAACGAGAAGTAAACTCACAAATTCTGAGAAAGTCAACATAACGAAGAAAACACTAAATTCTGAGACAAAATTCAGTATTGTGAGTTTGCATCTCGTAACTTTATCTTTTTTTAATTACAATTGGGTGTTTAAATCTCGTAATTTGAACTTTTTTCTCTGAATTCTCAGTTATATTTTCAGACACCTGACTACATGCAGAATTGCGAGACATAAATTCTCAATTGCAAGAAAAAGTCAAAATTGTGAATAAAGTCGCAACTACCTTTTTATAATTTTATTCCGTGGCGGAAATAAGCTTGCATGCGTTGTTGACAGGTTCGGTGAGACTCACCGGTAAAGCTCGACTAACCCTAACTCCGGGTTAAACACACAAGCGTGCCTGTTAAACTTGATCAGACACTACTCCGGCGTTTCCGCTATCAATGTGATCATCCTGAACACAAACAGTCAGAATCAAATCTACTAAACAAACACGCTTGTCTTCCTCCACTACGCTTTGATTGACGCGTGCTCGCTTATTTGTTCGCAGGCTAAACACTTTGGTATTGTTCTTCGACTCGTGGTGAAGTGAGGGAACAAATCCGACACCTAAAAAGTGAAACTAGAGGAAGAGGCTGACTGAATATATAATATAATATATATGTATTTATATAAAAGAGTCTTTAGTGTGGTGTGAGTGAGTCTAGAGCCAGGTCAGGAAGGGCTCGCTCTTGTTCAGGACCGACTCCACGTCGTTGAGGATGGGCATGAGGTCGGCCCCCTCCAGGGTGCCCAGGTCCACGTTGGTGCCAGGCATGGAGTCCAGGAAGTCTGGGAAATGGCTCTGCGGCGGGATGCTCATACTGACCTGCACCATGCTCTCACCTGCAGACAAGACGATGGGAAACATCATTTCCCTGGCAGTCGTAAACGGTAATTATTACCCTCTAAACATCTATAAAACTAGCTAACAATCATGTTCATTCACTGAATAGCGCAGGCATCTGCAAACTCAGGCCATCACTGGCAGGGGGAAAGTTAAACATGCTATACTGTATATGACGACTCCACGTCGTTGAGGATGGGCATGAGGTCGGCCCCCTCCAGGGTGCCCAGGTCCACGTTGGTGCCAGGCATGGAGTCCAGGAAGTCTGGGAAATGGCTCTGCGGCGGGATGCTCATACTGACCTGCACCATGCTCTCACCTGCAGACAAGACGATGGGAAACATCATTTCCCTGGCAGTCGTAAACGGTAATTATTACCCTCTAAACATCTATAAAACTAGCTAACAATCATGTTCATTCACTGAATAGCGCAGGCATCTGCAAACTCAGGCCATCACTGGCAGGGGGAAAGTTAAACATGCTATACTGTATATGATTCATTGATTCAGTGGTTTATTTTAGAAATAATCCCTTGCATCTGCAAGAAGAGATACAGCATGTAACTGATAAACAATGCACGGGGCAACACACAACACTACCATTGAAAAAAAATGCATTTAAGTGGGTATAATGCACTGAGTTTCATACATATACATACATATACTATATGTACGATACAGTATATGTTGCTTGTAAAGTTGGTGTAAATACTGTATCGTACATATAGTATAAGTATACATTATGTATAGCATATAAATACCAAATTTCATGGGTAAGTGGCCCAAAAGCCCCTGAAAATGTACACCATGGTGGTATTTGTTGTACTGTATTTAATATATACTGATTTAGCTAAAAAAAAAAAAAAAAAAAAATCTAAAAGTAGTAATGAAAAAGAGATCCAGTGGAAAATGTGCTTAATTTTTGTGAAAATATTGTCATGTCATAATTCAGTGCAAAATGCCACAAAACTAATTAAACCTAAAAATCAAAAAATATATATTTTTTTATATTAAACAAAATAAATATTAAATTAAATAAAATAAATTATAAAAAAAAACTTCAACTTCTTTACTTTTATTTTAGCTAGTTTATTTCTCATTTTCATTTAGTTGAAATACTAAAATAACTAAAAAAAAAATAATCTAAAACTTGCTAAAACTTAAAAAAAATAAAAAAATGTATAAAACTTATGGGAAACATAAAAATTAAATCTAATTTAAAATATGAATGAAAATGTACAAAATACTACAAGTCAAGTCACCTTTATTTCTATAGCTCTTTATACAATACTGATCGAGTCAAAGCAGCTATACAATATCAAATAGGAAAATAGTGTGTCAATAATGCAAGAGGACAATAACAAACAGTCAGTTCACTGATGATTCAGTGATGTCAGCATCCAGTTCAGCTCTCTTCCAATAGTGTCTGTGCAATCAAGCCGACAATATCGCCAGAAATTAAGCAAAATACTATAACAGGGCTGTCCAAACTCAGTCCTGGAGGGCCGGTGTCCTTCCACCTGACTGGAAGTTTCTATGCCTAGTAAGAGCTTGATTAGCTGGTTCAGGTGTGTTTAATTAGGGTTGGAGCTAAACTCTGCAGGACACCGGCCCTCCAGGACCGAGTTTGGACAGCCCTGTACTATAACAACTAAAATAACACTAATGCCGTACTCTATCATGGTTTTTTATCTGGTGCTGTACCTGTGTCCATCTCCTCCATGCTGTTGAGGAAGTCCTCAGGAGTGGTGGGGATGCTGTAGCAGCCCAGTCCCAGCCCGCTGTCTGTGCTCTGCTCCCGCGAGTGATACGGCCCACTGCGCGCACACACACACACACACACACACACACACGCACGCGCCTTTAACACGACTTCATACCCTCAGAGAGCAATCTGGGAGATCTGGACCAAGTCAAACTCATTTTTAACATTAAACTAAAGAGAGTAAAGAGCAGACTTGCCTGTTGAGGAAGGGGTCTGAGCTGTTGTTGGGCATGTTGCCCTGCGTCATTGGTGGAGAGCTGATGTTTGGTGCCACCGGTGCCATATTATCAGAGTCCATGGGCAGCTGCCGGAGCGCCACCTCCTGGAGAAACACAAACACACACTGTAACCCAAACACACTCGCAGCTTTACATCGCTGTCATGTGTCAGCAGTTAACCATTAGAGACGGTTACACATTAACACCAGGAACTGAAACACTGAGAGGAAGAACTAACATTTACACTCTGAAATAAACCTGCCAATCTGTGTTCATAAAACTGCTTTACTGCTTCTGTTAAATAAACTCAATATACACGGTATTTCCAGGTAGTGTGATTGTCAGGCACATAGAGTAATTAATGTGTGTGTGTGTGTGTATATATATATATATATATATATATAACAGACAATAAACTAAGAGTTAATAAACTAAGTTTTAATAATATATTTTATCATAAGAATTAATGTAAATGGTTTTATAAAACAATAAGCTCCAGATTTCAGCTCATAAATCCGCTGGTCAGAGCAGCTCAGGCTGTTTATATATAGACGAGTTTCAGGGTGGAGTGCGTTCACAAAAACAGCTGCAAGAATTCAGTCCAGAAGAAAAGCGTGGAAGACGTCCAGAACCAGAAACCAATGTCTGACTCATCTTTTATTAAAGCTGTTCTTTTTTCAGCCTTAGTCCACAAACATATGCAAACAGCATGTGTCCTCACAGAGAAAAACATGTCCAGCATCACAAACTGAGTTAACAGAGTCACCGAAGAGTCAGAGATGTTTCATATAAACACAAGCTGCGTGAGGTCCGTCTGCCGCTGATTCCCGAGACTGGACTGATGTGTTCTCCTTTTAATCATTTCTATAAACCTGAACTTTGATTTATGTCGCTTGCTGAGGGCGGCCACAGCTTCTGTAACACTAGATGGCGTCAAACTTCACACAAGACGGGTTTTTTTTTTAAGCTGGCTCTTGTGTTACAAGTCATATTTTGAGACCCCATGTCTCTCTTTTGGAAAACCTCTTATACACATTTTATTCACACATTTAATTATAAACAACAACAACAATTATTATTATAAATAACTTTTTTAATTATTATTAGTTTGAATTATCTTTCCTTTTTTATATTTTCAGTTTTTAATTTACAGTTTAGTCATTTTGTTGTACTTCTGTAATTTTTATTAGCTTTTTTTTCTATTTAAAGCTTCTGTCTATTTCAGATTTAGTTATTTTAGTAATGCAACAAACTTGATTTCAGTTAGTTGACAAGGCAGCATTTCTTTTTTTTTCTTTTCTTTTTTTTTTTAGGTTCTTTAGGTTATAAGCTAACATTTCATCAAATATAAAAATGTTCTTATTAGTGCGGTCAAACGATTAATCGCGATTAATTGCATCCAAAGTAAAAGTTTTTGTTTACATAATACAGTATATGTGTGCGTACTGTGTATATTTATTATGTATATATAAAAATACACACAAATGCATGTATATATTTTGAAAATATTTACATGTATTTACATGCATATATGTACATTCATATAATGTATATTATTTATAAATATATCTAATATATAAACATAACATATTTTTCCTAAATATATACATACGTGTGTGTGTATTTATATATGCATAATAAATATACACACTACACACACATATATTATGTACACAGAAAGTTTTATTTTGGAAGCGATTAATCGCGAATAATCGTTTGACAGCACTCGTTCTTATACACACTTTATTTTTATGTTTGTCCAAGTTAAAATTTTCATTTAACAAGTTCATTTTTTACTGGAATTATTAAATTTATAGATTTTTTTCCCCCGGAAATCGTAATCTTTTCCCCTAAAATCACCATTTAAGAGCATGCTGGCGACAACTGCTGGGGTTTGAGGCATCAAGAAACAAATTATTCTTCACATCTTGCTGACACAAAACATTTTAACTGTAGTGTCTCTTTCAGATTTCAATATGTAAATACGCTCTGTTGTGATTGGCTAACGTCCAGGAAGCAGTGTAGTTTACATTTACATTTACATTTAGTCATTTTGCAGACGCTTTTATCCAAAGCGACTTACAATTTGGGGATACATAAAGCGATTCTTCTTAAAGAGGCAAACAGATACAGGAAGTGCATGTAATACCAAGTTTCTAGACATTGTTCAAATAAGTACAAGCTAGAAAGAGAAGGAATAAATAAAGAGAG